>NC_045613.1:300000-600000 GCF_009762305.2 Zalophus californianus | reverse complement strand
TGTTTTGATGATTACAGCTTTGTAATACAGCTTAAAGTCTGGGATTGTGATCCTCCAGCTTTGTTTTTCTATTTCAACATTCCTTTGGCTATTTGGGGTCTTTTCTGACTCCATACAAATTTTAAGATTGTTAATCCTAGTACTATGAAAAATGCTGGTTTTATTTTGATCAAGATTGCATTACGTGTGTAGATTACTTTGTAGTTAGACATTTTAACAATATTTTTTCTTTCAATCCATTAACATGGAATGTTTTTCCATTTCTTTGTGTCTTAAATTTCTTAAATTTCTTTCATAAGTGTTCTATAGTTTTCAGCATACAAATATTTTACCTATTTGGTTAGATTTATTTCTAGGTATCTGATGGGTTTGGGTTCAATTGTATATGGGATTGATTCTTGATTTCTCTTTATGTGGCTTCAGTATTGGTGTATAGAAATGCAACAAATTTCTGTACATTGACTTTATATCCTGCAACTTTGCTGAATTCATGTTATCAGTTCTACCAATTTTTGGTGGAGTCTTCCAGGTTTTCTGCCTAGATATCATGTCATCTGCGAAGAGTGAAAGTTTGACTTCTTCCTTGTTATTTTGGATGCCTTTTATTTCTTTTTGTTGTCTGATGGCTGAGGCTAGGACTTCCAGTACTTTGTTAAATAATAATAGAGTGGACATCCTGTTGTATTTCTAACCTGAGGGGAAAAGCTCTCTGTTTTTCCCCACTGAGGATATTAACTGTGGGTTTTTTGTATATGGTCTTTAAGATGTTGAGGTATGTTCCCTGTATCCCTACTTTTTTGAGCGTTTTTATCAAAACAGGATGCTGTATTTTGTCAAATGCTTTTCCGGAATGTATTGAGAGGAACTTATGATTTTTATCCTATCTTTTATTAATGGGTGTAGCACATTGTTTTCTGGATATTTAACCACCCATGCACCCAGGAATAAATCCCACGTGATCATTCTGAATAATTTTAATGTATTGTTGGATTCAATTAGCTAGTATCTTGTTTAGAATTTTTGCATCCATGTTCATCAAGGATATTGGTCTGTAATTCCCCTTTTTAGTGGGGTCTCTGATTTTGGGATCAAGGTAATGCTGGCCTCATAGAAAGAGTTTGGAAGTTTTCCTTCCATTTCTATTTTTTGGGACAGCTTTAGAAGAATAGGTATTAATTCTTCTTTAAATGTTTTGTCAAATTCCCCTGGGAAGCCATCCAGCCCTGGACTTTTGTTTGTTGGGAGATTTTTTTATTACTGATAAATTTCTTTGCTGATTATGGGTTTGCTCAAATTTTCTATTTCTTCCTGTTTCAGTTTTGGTAGTTTGTTTCCCAGTTGCATAATTTGTTGGCATATCATTGCTCACCATATTCTCTTCGAACTGTGTTTCTGTGGTGGTGGTGGTGGTGATTTCTCCTCTTTCATTCATGAGTGTATTTATTGGGGTCGTTTGTCTTTTCTTTCTGGTAAGTCTGCTTAGGGTTTTAGCAGTCTGGTTCATTCACTCAAAGAACCAGCTCCTACTTTTGTTTATCTGTGTTACTGGTTTTTGTTTTGTTTTTGCTTTTGATATTATGGATTTCTGCTCTAATCTTGATTATTTCTCTTCTCCTGCTGGATTTAGGGTTTACTTGCTGTTCTTTTTTCAGCTCCTTTAGGTCTAAGAGTAGGTGGTGTATGTGAGACTTTTCTTGCTTTTTGTTTTTTAAAGATTTTATTTATTCATTCAACAGAGAGAGAGAGAGGGAACACAAGCAGGGGGAGTGAGAGAGGGAGAAGCAGAATTCCCATGGAGCAGGGAGCCTGATGGGGCTTGATCCCAGAACCCTGGGATGGTCACCTGAGCCGAAGGCAGACGCTTAATGACTGAACTACCCAGGCGCCCCACTTTTCTTGCTTCTTGAGGGAGACATGTATTGCTATATACCTCCTTCCTAGGACCATCTTTGCTGCAACCCAGAAGTTTTGAACTGTCATGTTTTCATTTTCATTTGCTTCCATGTGTTTTTTTATTTCTTCTTTAATTTCCTCATTAACCCTTTCATTCTTTAGTAGGATATTCTTTAACCTCCATGTATTTGTGGTCTTTCCTATTTATGATGTTACAGCCAACTAGATGATCAGAAAGTTTTTTGGTAAAAAGTCAAAATACAGAATAATAGAGGTGCCTGTGTGGCTCGGATGGTTTAGCATCTGCCTCAGCTCAGGTCATGATCCCAGGGTCCTGGGATCAAGCCCTGCATTGGGCTCCCCTTTTGGTGGGGCGCCTGCTTCTCCCTCTTCCTCTACTGTTCCCCTGCTTGGGCTCTCTCTATCATTCTGTCAAATAAATAAATAAAAACCTTCTTAAGAAATGCAGAATAATATATAACTAACTTTATTCTAAATGTATACCTGACTTCACAAAAAGGAATGGAAATCCTTGGTGTGAGAGGGACACACACACATAAAAACAAACAAACAAACAAACAAACAAACAAACAAAAAAAAACTTAACTCTTCCCCCAACTGCAAGATTGGTACAGAGAAACTGAAGTTTGATGACCATGTGCGACTGAAGGCAGGCATAAGGGACGTTCCAGTAACCATGAGAGTTTGGTTTTAAAGGCCATGCAGGGACAGGAGAAAGGCTTTGTATCTACTCAAGGTAGAGAGAGGGAACTGAGATGCTTGAATCTGTGACTCTAGAAAAACTCAATGAGAGTTGCCAGAAAGTATTTATCAACTGTCATAGGAAGACAGCAAAGAAATTTTTCTCTCCTGTTTTTGTTGCTTGTGGGGAAAAAATTCTATTGAGAACTTGTCATCATAGTCATGCCCTATAATGTGGATTTTGAATTTAATCACATGTATGAAAAGGGACACCACCCACTGAAGAAATAGATGAGTAATATGGTTCAGGCTGACACTGTCTTTGGGTTCCTGACAAAAAAAAAAAAACTTAAAAACCTGGAGGATCATACTTTCCACCTGGGAAACATATAATTATCATAGATGAATACCATTCAGAACATGAAGTTATTATAAAAATGTAGCAAAAATACATAAAGAATTAGAGTTAGCAGACACAAAAAAACTGAATTCTAAGCATTCTATTCTAAGCATTTGAATTCTAAGAGTTAGCAGACACAATAAATAACAAAATTTGAATTCTAAGCATTCTATTCTAAGCAAATAACAAAATTTGAATTCTCAGCATTCTAATTATTGAATATACATTATAAAATCAGTGTCCTTAAAATTATCTAAACCATAAAGAAATAATTTAAAACATGAAAAAAGTCTGTCTCTCAACACAAAGCAGATTTTTTTTTAAACTTCCAGAATTGAAATACATAGTTGTTGAAATTAAAATTTAGTGACAATTTAACAGCATATCAGATATTGCTAATGGGTGAAGTAATAAACTGGACTATATATCTCTACCGAAAGTAGGAAATTAAAGAGATGGGAAATATGAAAGAAAGGTTAAATGAGATGGAAAAGTGAATGAACATCTCCAGAATATATATCTAAGAGAAATTCCAGAAAAGGAATGAGAGAACAAAGAACTGGAAAGATGTTATCTTCAAAAACATAATGGCAAAAAATTTCCATAATTTAATCTGTATAAAATAAATAAAAATAAATTCACACACACACACACACACAAAACACATCACATGGTGGTGAAATGGCAAATCAAACAAAAGCTTAGAAGAATTGGAGAGGAAAGCAAACAAATATGGTCTATAAAAGAAGCAATTTGATAGAATATGTCTGTTACAAACTAAAGCAGCAAGAAGAAAGTGAAATCCCTATTTCCTTTTTGTTTGTTCCTCCCACTGCCTTTTTAAAACTAATTCCATTAGTTGACATACAGTACTATATTAGTTTGGGTATACAATATACTAAATCAACACTAATACAACACTTCCATGTAACACCTGATGCTCATCACAAGTTCACTCCTTAATCCCCATCACCTATTTCATCAATGCCTCACCACTTCCCCTTTGGTAATCATCAGTGTGTTCTCTAGAGTTAAGGCTTAGCTTCTTGATTTGTCTCAGTCTCTCTTATTTTGCTCCTTTGGCTCACTTGTTTTCTTAATTTCCATATATGACTGAAATCATTTCCCATTTGGTTTGTCTCACTTAGCATATATTCTCCAGCTTACAAATGTCAGGATTTCATTCTTTTTAATGGCTGAATATTCCTATATATGTATTCATATATATATATAATATTCCTATACTATATATAGTGATATATATATATATCACTGCTTCTTTATCCATTCATCTATTGATGGACACTATACTACTTTCGTATCTTGGTGATTGCAAATAATGCTGCTACAACAGGGGGTACATGTATCCCTTTGAATTAGTGTTCTGGTATTCTTTGAGTAAATGTCTTCTGCCCATTTTTTAATTAGGTTATTTGGTTATTTAGTTATTTGCTTGTTGGGCATTGAATTTTATAAGTTCCTTATATACTTTAGATATTAGCCCTTTATCAGATATGTCATTTGCAAATGTAGGCTGCCTTTTAGTTTTGTTGATTATTTCCTTCATTGTGCAGAATACTTTATTTTGATCTTATCCCAACAGTTTGTTTTTACTTTTGTTTCCCTTGCTTCAGGAGACATATCTAGAAGGAAGTTGCTATGACCAATGTCAAAGAACTTACTCTCTGTGTTCTCTTCTAGGGTTTTTATGGTTTCATGTCTCACATTTAGGTCTCTCATCCATTTTGAATTTATTTTTGTGTGTGGTGCAAGGAAGTGGGCCCATTTCATTCTTTTGCATGTCCATATCCTGTTTAACCAACATCATTTGTTGAAGACAGTTTCCCATTGGAAATTATTTCCTGTTTTGCTGAAGGCTAATTGACTATATAGTTGTAGGTTCATTTCTGGATTTTCTATTCTGTTCCATTGATCTATGTGTCTGTTTTTATGCTAGTACCATACTGTTTTGACCACTACAGCTTTGTAACACAACTTTAAGTCTGGTGTTGTGATACCTCCAGTATTGCTTTTCCTTTTCAAGGTTGGTTTGACTCTTTGGGATCATTTGTGGTTCTACACAAATTTTAGGATTGTTTGTTCTAGCTCTGTGAAAATGCCAGTGGTATTTTGATAGGGATGCATTGAATGTGTGGATTGCTTTGGATAACATAGACATTTTAACAATATTTGTTCTTCCAATCCATGAGCATGGAATATCTTTCCATTTCTTTTTTTCAGTTTCTTTCATCAGTGTTTCAAAGTTTTCAGAGTAGAGATATTTCATTTCTTTGGTTAGGTTTATTTCTAGATATCTTATTATTTTGGTGCAATTGTAAATGTAGGATTCTTGATTTCTCTTTCTGTTGCTTCATTATTGGTATAGAAATGCAACAGAATTCTGCACATTGATTTTGTATCCTGCAACTGTACTGGATTCACTTATTATTTCTAGCAGTTTTTTTTGGTGGAGCCTTTGGGGTTTCTATATATATTATGTGATCTGCAAACAGTGAAAGTTCTGCTTCTTTCTTACCAATTTGAATGTATTTTATTTCTTCTTGCTCTCTGAATGCTGTGGTGAGGACTTCCAGTACTGTGTTAAATAAAATAGTGAGAGGGAACATCTTTGTCTTGTTCTAGACCTTAGGGGAAAAGCTCTAAGATTTTCCCCATTGAGTATGATGTTTTCTGTGCAATTTTCATAAATGGCCTTTATTATATTGAGGTATGTTTCCTCTAAACCTACTTTGTTGAGGTTTTTTATCAGGAATGGATGTTGTACTTTGTCAAATGCTATTTCTGCTTTTATTGAAATGATTGTATGATTCTTACTCTTTCTCTTATTGATGTGATATATAACATTAATTCATTTTCAAATATTGAACAACACTTGCATTCCAGGAACAAATCCCATTTGACCTCAGTGAAGTATTCTTGTATTTGGCTTGTTAGTATTTTTTTGAGAATTTTTACCTCTCTGTTATGAGAGATATGGGCCTGTACTTCTTTTTATTTGTGGGGTCTTTATCTAGTTTTCAAATCAGGGTAATGTTAGCATTACAGAATGAATTTGGAACCAGCATTGTGTAAACTGTGATTTTGTGTTGCTCCCTGTGCAGGCTGCTGTCTCATTAAGGACATTCCCCCTCCCTACCCCTGGCTTGCCCTATGCTGAGTCTGCTGACTTTGAAGCTCCAGGCTCCAAGTCCCACTGGCTTTATCAACTCATTACATCGCAAAACATTAGACAAGTGGAGAGGAGCAGAAAAGAATTCAGCCCCTCTAGTTTTTAAACCCAAATGTTATGGGAATTAGTCTTCCACATGTGACCTCCCTAGTCAGAGGGCCCATTTCTCTACCCTCTCTGCACAGGCAGCTCCCTCCCTCCAGTAGGCAGCCTCCCTCTGCCTCTGAACTTCCTAACCTTTCAGATGGAACTTCTTCTTTATATTTAGTTATGGAGTTTGTCCTTCCAGTCTTTGGATGATTCTTCAGTTAATCTTGGATGTGGATGATATCTAGTTGTAAGTGTGGGACAGGGTGAGTTCAGGGCCCCCCAATTCCATCTTCCCCTAGTGAAGTCTTCATTATTCAGGGAGGAGCAAGATAGATCAATCCAGAATTTCTACTCACTAAACTATCATTGAAGTATGAAGTTGAAAGAATGACATTTCCAGAGAGACAAAATTTCTCAGATGATCTTACTGAAAGAGTAATCAATATATGCATTTCTGTAAGAAGTTAGGTTGAATCCAGAATGAATTAACAGAAAGAAGGAGGGATAAATTTTTAATGGAAAAATGATAGGAAAAATGAAAATATTCATAATGTGAAATCTGTAAAAAATTAATATGGATCTAGAATGTAGGCAAAAGTAAAATATTGAGCAAAACATTAGACAAGTGGAGAGGAGCAGAAAAGAATCAATTACCCTTGTACTACTACTCTAAGTAGAGATACTTACTTCATATTAATTTTATTAAACAAAATATGAAAATAAAATCTTTCAAAAATGCTTAAGGAGTACAATGTCTATGGAGCTAGAGTATATTAGGCTAAGTGAAACAAGTCAATCAGAAAAAGACATACTATATGTTTTTCACCCATTTGTGGAATTTAAGAAACAAACAAAAAAATAAACATAGGGAAAGAGGGGGAAATAGAGGGAAGCAAACCATAAGACACTCTTAACTCTAGAGAACACACTGAGGGTTGCTGGAGGGGAAGTAGGTTGGGGATGGGCCAGATGGGTGATGGGCAATAAGGAGGGCACTTGTTGGGATGAGCAATGAGTGTTGTATGTCAGTGATGAATCACTAAATTCTACTCCCAAAACCAACATTAAAATATGTGTTAACTAATCAGAATTTAAATAAAAATTTGAAAAAACAAAGTTTTCTTCAAAAAGTGTGGGGTGGTGGAGAGAACAGAATCTCTAGATTCTAAACAATGGGTATAAAGAAAAAAAAAAGAATGAACAATACAAAATAAGTAAAGAATTTTAAAAGGACATACAAAGAGTAGAAAGTACAAAATAATAAACTAGAAATAAATCTAAATAGTATTGTTTCTGCCATAATACACCATATATATTCCTGAAATATCTTGCATCCTATGAAACCACACACTAAAAATGAGACCGTATATGGGAAAAATAAGAAGGGAAAGATGATAATATTTAGACATATTCTGTGACAATCAATTGTTTTCGACGAGATAATTAGGATGGGAGTAGAAACTATTACATAAACATGTAAGTGCTTCAATCTGGGTGACACACTTGTTTGTACATCCAATGACCTATTTTTTGTCATTTCATTTTCTTCTATTAATATGATTTGATGAAATGCACCTTTTCTTTTACAAAATTGTAGCCCATGGGGCACCTGGGTGGCTCCCGTTGGTTAAATGACTGCCTTTGGCTCAGGTCATGATCCTGGAGTCCCAGGATCGAGTCCCATATTGGGCTCCCTGCTCATTGGGGAGTCTGCTCCTCCCCCTGACCCTCCCCTCTCTCGTGCTCTCTCTCTCTCTCATTCTCTCTCTCTCAAATATATAAAATAAAAAATCTTTTTTTAAAAAACTGTAGCCCATAGAGTAGTTCGTTGTCCTCCTCTCCTCCCCTGCCTTATGCCTCCTCCTTCTTTGTTGGAGAAAGACTTGGTCCCATGCCTAATTCATCTTATTTAAAATGTAAACATAGAGAATGCAGGAAGATTGGAAACACTTTATATTTTTCCTTAACTTACATGTTCAACCTAACTCTTTCCATATAGATACTCAAAGATACCTTAAATATAAGATGCTTCTATCACAAATGCACACACACACACACAGTCTCAGCAGACCTCATGTTACCTCTAATTATCACATTTTTCCAAAGAACAGACTAAACTTACTGAATCCATTTCTCCTTCTTAAAGACTTCTGAGCCTATTTTAGTCAAACTCTCCTTTCTATTACTGCTGTGAAGAGTTTTATCAAAGTGACCAACTGACCTCCTTAACTGCTCAATCCAACAGACTCTTTCCAATCTTTTAGCACCAAACACTGGCTTCCTTATTTAGCTTAAGACCACTATCTACACCTTGATTAAGAATTTCTGGGCCCTTGTATGGGCCTGTTTTTTCCTTAACTCTGTCCTTTTCCTCAGTTTTACTTTACTTCAGAGGGGCCTGTGAATTGAGACTGATTTATATTCCATCTAGGGCAGGGGTAGGTTCACTAATAATTCTGCCATGGTTATTGATAGGTTTTTTGGTAGTCTTTTTCCATTTGTATGATTTCCAATGATGGGAACACTGCTCTTGATTGTTCATTCGCATAAGAGTAATGAGTCAGTAATTTCCCAATAGTAGGCCTAAGTAATTGAGAGTAGTGTCATTTGGAGCTCATGTTTGAGTCAGAACTTCCAACGGTGGTGATTTATAAAATCTAGGCCTCTGTGTCTAGACCTTGGAATACTATTCCTACATGTATGAGATCGATGAAACCAGGAATCCTGGCTACAAGAAACTAGTAAGGGCATATGGTAAGAGCAAATGGATATCCCAAGAATAAAGGAGTTATTCTTTATTCTATCATCATGAGAGGATATTGGAACTAGGGCCTTACCTTACCTAGGTTATGTGTTTGGATCTCAGTTAGTACCTTCTGGATGTATTTGGCCTGTGGCTCTATAAAGTTTATTGATTTTAAATTTAGAATTACCTACAGTCTGCTAAATATATTGTAGTAATTGTTTCTTTTTCTAAGAAAGAGATGCAAGCAAAGTTACAGGTTGACTTGTTTATGGTCAATTGTCCATGCAGTTTTAAGTGGAAACAGCCTTGCCTGTGGTCTCATTTGTTGAAAACAGATTTGCCCAGAGGTTTTTATCATGCAGATCTGTTGAAGGAGGGCATATCTGTGATTCAGTAAGATTGAGGACAATGGCCACTGTTTCAGATAATGTAAGAATGGAATTAAAATGAGTATGTTTCGACCTAATACTTATAAGAAATGAAAAAAAAAAGAGTAAGAGGGTCATTATGGGTGGATGACAGAAAAAAGCCTATAGAAAATGAGAAGAATGATTATAAGATTAGATAAAAAACAATGGAGGAACTAGGGGTCTTGGTCCCACATTCATTATATATCATTACCTGCTTGTTCCAGAAGTCTATTATCTGCTTCCAAAGGATCTCTGAGAATTCTCAGTTTAAGGTCTCCTATTGGAGTAGGGGGATATTTGTGTGGAATTCTGAATTTCTTCTTTAGTTGTGACACATGGACCCAAAGATTAACTCCATGGAACTTCACACCTTTCATTTTTGTTAACAAGTATCTGATACAAGGTTCAAAAACAGTTTTTCTCTGATACCTCTTCCAATATCCTAGTTGAAGATTATAAAGACATGATTTAGGAAGATGCTATGAGAAGGCTGCCTTGGTGACTTGGAATAGTACATGAATTTCTGGCAATATTTTGCCATGTTTGCATACAGGAAGACGTAAATCTAGTACTGGAAGTGAAATCCTTAGATACATGAGCCTTCAAGTTACTGCTTTATAGAAAGTAACTAATGTGCCTTCAAGGGAGTGGACTGTATGGTTATAAAGGGTAATATGAGTCCTTTTGCCCAGTGGAGTTCAAAGATTATTGAAAGTTTTGCTAATTTTAATAAAATGGTGTCATTGGTACTTTCAAACTTTTCAAAAGATGGTGTAAGGCCAGTGTGGTTTTAATAAGAGAAAATGTAATTGTTCCTATAAAATGTGCACCTTGATTACTTGGTATACCAGTTGGGATGCCCCAGGTTGAAAATAGTAGCACAAAGACAGCCAAAAAGAGGAAAAACAATAGTTTGATTCTACCAAGGATGAGAAGCAAATCAGAACCAATGACAGACCAAGGTACTAAACTGAGAATAAACAGCTGAGGAAATAGCCAAGCCCTGGGTGACTATAAGGAAATAGCCAAGCCCTGGGTGAAGCAAGGAAATGCTTCAACCCATCCTAAAATTAGGGATGCAATAACTAAAACACAGTCAAACCTACTAGAGGGTGGAAACTAGGTAAGACCCCTGTGAAGGTATACAAAGGGTTCTTGTAGCCATGTCTCTCTTGCACTTTTTCCAAGATTATATTGTTGACAGGTGACCCATGACCCAAACATAACATCAGCTATATTTTAGTTTCCTCACCAGTACTGATTCTATACAATCAACTTGACTATTACAAGACACATAGTTTATGATGGCTGTGAACAAATTGATATCCTTGCCTGTTCTGTTCACTGATGGAGAGGAAGGATACAAGGGCTAGTGCAGGATATGAGAAGGCCTTTGGTTATAAGGTTTTCTAAAACTTGACCCCTTCTTTTGCTCTGGCTTCAAGAAATATTAGGGGAAATTTAGGTAATGGTTTGATAGTATTTTATACTGAACTTTTATAGATTCTGATCCAACTATTTTCTTATGGCAGTGGAATTTTTAGCCCATAGTCAAGACCCTTATCTGGGTTATGCATCAAATATTGTGGAGAAAGCAAAGGTACATGCAGACCACACACAATTTAATTATGAATAGAGACATTCCTGGAATCCCAAGAAAGAGTCCTGCTGATGTGCTTTTAGAATTATGATTCCATTTACAAAGTAAATCTCTCCCTGTTTTTGCAAGACTGTTGAATCACAGATCTGTACCTCTGAAACAAATAACGCAAGATATGTTAGGAAAAAAGAAAAAGAAGAGGATAGCAGGAGGGGAAGAATGAAGGGGAGTAAGTCGGAGGGGGAGAGGAACCATGAGAGACGATGGACTGTGAAAAACAAACTGAGGGTTCTAGAGGGGAGGGGGGTGGAGGGATGGGTTAGCCCGGTGACGGGTATTAAAGAGGGCACGTTCTGTGTGGAGCACTGGGTGTTATGCACAAACAACGAATCATGGAACAGTACATCAAGAACTAATGATGTAATGTATGGTGATTAACATAACAATAAAAATTTAAAAAAAAATCTCTCCCTGTTTTATTTGTAGCTGTTGTACCACAGAAAAGGAAGGAATGTTTTCCAGTTAAGTGTTGAAGGGCTGAGGGGTAGCGAACATCTATGAGCTATTTGAATTATCTTCTACCTGTGTGATATTTTACTCAGAGGAAGAGGTGATAGGGTTAAATGTAGAAAGAGTAGCACCCCTATCTACCAGGAATTCATGATGACAACCATCTGTATTTATAGTTGATTCATTCTGAATGTTTAAGAGCATGGCAGGATTTTAGGTGCTTTTTCTTTCTTCAGACACCATTCATCTGAATTGAGGGATTTTTTTTTTTTTTTTTTTTTTTCACAAGAAAGAGAAAACCAAAGAGTCTGCCCTCTCTGGATCAAAGCCAATCTTTTAGATCACAAAATTGAGATAGAAGGAGGACCTCACTTGGATATACTGGTGACACACAGCAAAGTTTCTTTGAGTATAGACTGGTCCAGTGAGAGCTGCAAACTCACAAGTCTGGGAGACCAGCTTGAACTTACAGGCCTATACCCTACAAGTTTTCTTTTTGTAACAAACAACACTTTTTTTTAAAGATATTATTTATTTATTTGACAGAGAGAGACAGAGTGAGAGAAGGAACACAAGCGGGGGAGTGGGAGAGGGAGAAGCAGGCTTCCCGCCGAGCAGAGAGCCTGATGAGGGGCTTGATCCCAGGACCCTGGGATCATGACCTGAGCCGAAGGCAGACGCTTAATGACTGAGCCACCCAGGCACCCCCAAACAACACTTTCAGACAACACAACAGAAAACAGTAACAAAAGACAGTAACAATGTGAACCATTGATAAGCCAGGTTCTAAATTGAAAATAAATAACCAAGGAAATCAACACGAAGAGTGTGAAAGTTCAGATCTGGTGCTGACTTACCCTCATAGTCTCAGCAAGTTATGAGCAGTATGGTATAAGAGTCTCTAAGGATACTACACTTGGCCAAACATCAACAAAATGAAAATAGACAAAGGCAATTTATTAAGAGACTGCTATAGCAAATGAGTCACCACTTGTGTTTGGGCAGATACTCAGACAAGCAAAAGAGTAGAAACACTTCACGGTGAAAAAAATGGAAGGTTTCATGTATGTCCTGATTGGAAGTTTTTGGCACGGTATATGCTGTGAGTTGGTTACCTAAAAGAGGAGATTTTAAATATTTGGATAGAAGTGTACATCTGACTTCCTCTACTTGGGCCCAACTTGGAAGCAAAGCAGGGGCTAAAATTAGGGAAGCCCTGTTATTAACCAACTCTTAGATATTTGGATATTCAGTTATCATAGGGGTTATTGTCTGGCTTCCCCAGCTGGTTGCTAGAGACAGTGATCTCTCTATAAGCTGATATAGAGATAGTAACCTGGCTTCCTAGACTAGTTACTACAAATAATGAGTTAGTTTTCCGGGCTGGTTGTGGAAACTGCAACCACAACCACAATCTTTGCTGCTGATTATGGGTCATAGTTCAATTTGTATATATGGAATTCCATTGTCTGTATAGTCTCCTCTCAACAGTAATTTAAGAGACTGACTATTGGATTATCTCCTCTTGGGAAGGAAGTAAGTGCATACTTGATGGTATTAGGAATAGTTGTATAATGTTGAGGTGGGATGTGTTTAAAATTGTATGTATGGAAATAAATATGTATAGATGTTGGTAAATAAAAGCGTAGGCTATAATGAACCCTGATGACAACTATAAATGTCCTGAGTGATGCAACACATACCTACAGATTATATATGTCTTTAAATGCTTTTTGTTAAATGCCACCTAGGATGTTGTTCCAGCCTGGGAGAGTCGCAAAAGGGGCAAAGCAACTGATCTCTTAGGGTATTACCAGACAGATCACAATACCCAAAAATAAATCTTTGAAATCAAAGTCTAATAGTCCCTCTGGCACAGGCAAGCTACAGCAAAGTACAGGCCACTTAGCTAGAGAATGGAGAATGATAGGCAGGTAAGGAACACACCATAATAATGCTCTCCTACCTAAATTTAGTAGTTACTTCCTTCATTAAGCACCAACTGGCTGATGTAACTATTTGCTTTGATTCCAGAGTTCTAACAGAGTTGATTTTCAGTTTTTGACAACTTATTAATTGCTTCAGTCAAGGAATGTATCCTGGGAGCTTCCTTCCATGCCATTTTCATTTATGCCCTATGAAAGATATTTGATACATCTACCTTTCTTGATTTCTAGACTCTATACTGTTATGTTATGTTTTGTCTTCCATCAAATAATGTAGCTTCTCAAGGCTCAGTCCAGACCCTCTCTTTTTTATGATATCCTTTCCTAGGCAGTATCATCCATGTGCATGGCTTCAATGATCATTTATAAGCCCATTACAGAGGCAAACATAACCATGATTAAAAGTCATGATTATCTCTCCTAGAACTTGTCTTCTTATAATGAATGGTATCAATGTTCACTCAGTTTCACAAGTCAAGTAACCTGAGAGCCACCCTGTCCACTTTTTTCTGCTTCATTGTCCATTGTGATGTGTCACAAAGCTTTGTGGGCAGATATGTCTACCTTTTATCTATGCCAACTGACAGCTTCATAAGATAAAACTATATGCCAGACAATTGTGGTACACTCCTAAGTAATCTTTCTATAAGTATTCTGGTTCCCTCCTTATGGGACCATTTTTATATTTCTACCAAAAATGTCAAGAGTATGACAGATATTGCATTAATCTGTATGTTGCCTTGGGTAGTATAGACATCTTAACAATAATAAGTCTTCCAATCCATAAACACAGGATGTATTTCCTTTTATTCTTCTTTTAAGATTTCTTTTATCCAAACTCTATAAGGAACTTATCAAACTCAACACCCCCCAAAAAAAGTCCGGTTAAGAAATGGGCAGAACACATGAACAGACATTTCTCCAAAGAAGACATACAAATGTCTGATAGACACATGAAAAACTGCCAACATCACTCATCCTCAGGGAAATACAAATCAAAATCACAATGAGATACGACCTCACTGTGGTCAGAATGGCTAAAATTAACAAATCCATAAACAACAGATGATGGCAAGGATGCAGAGAAAGGGGAACCCTCTGACACTGCTGGTAGGAATACAAATTGGTGCAGCCATTCTGGAAAATAGTATGGAGGTTTCTCAAAAAGTTGGAAATAGAGCTACCCCTACAACCCAGCAACTGTACTTCTAGGTATTTATCCAAACGATATAAAAATAGTTTTTCAAAGTGACATGTACACCCCACCCCAGTATTTATAGGAGCACCATCCAGAATAGGCAAATTATGGAAAGCCCAAATGTCCATCACCTGATGAATGGATAAAGAAGATGTGGGAGGCATCTGGGTGGCATCCAACATTTGATTTCAGCTCAGGTCATGATCTCAGGGTTAAGAAATCAAATCCTGCCATGGGCACCGCACCCTGTGGGGAGTCTGCTTCTCTCATTCTCCCTCTCCTTCCGCCCCTCCCTCCATTCATGCTCTCTCTCTGAAAATAAACAAATCTTTTTTTAAAAAAGATGTGGTATTATATATATATATATATATTCCACACAATGGAATATTAGTCATCAAAAATAATGAAATCTTGCCATTTGCAATGATGTGGATGGAACTAGAGGGTATTATGCTAAGTGAAATAAATCAGTCAGAGAAAGACAAATACCATATGATTTCACTATATGCGGAATTTAAGAAACAAAACAGATGAATATAGGGGAAGGAAAGGAAAAATAAAATAAGTAAAAAAAGAGAGGGAGGAAAACCATTAGAGACTCTATAAAGAACGAACTGAGGGTTGCTGGAGAGGAGGAGGTAGGGGGAATGGGAGAATGGGTGATGGGCATTAAGGAGGGTACTCATTGGGATGAGCACTGGGTGTTATATGCACCTTGATGAATCACTAAACTCTACCCCTGAAACTAATAATACACTATATGTTAACTAACTTGAATTCAAGTAACATCTTGAAAGAAAAAAAAATAAAAATAATAAAATTTCTTTTAGCAATGTTTTCTACTTTTCAGTGTCTTTTGTCTCCTGGTTAATTGTACTCCTAAGTATTTATTGTTTTTGATGCTATCATAAATAGAACAAGTTTCATGTGTACTGTAAATATTTGATATTTGTATATACTGCAAAATGATCCTGACAGTATATCTAGTTAATATCTGCCATAAACATATTTACATACATTTTTTTATTCGGATGATAATTTTTATTTACTCTCTTACCAACTTTCAATTATGCAATATAGTATTATTAAGTATAGTCATCATGGTGTATATTACTCCCAATTATTTATTTATATTGTAAATGGAAAATTGTAACTTTTGACCCCCTTCTGCCCTTTTGCCACCTCTGAAACTCCACCTGTGTCAGTTTGCTCTCTGTCTCTACGAGTTAGGTTCTGTTTCTTTCTGTTTTTTAGATTCTAGATATAAGTGAAATCATATGGTATTTTTCTTTCTCCGATATCTTTCTTTTTTAAACTGAAGTATAATTAATATACAGTATTATATTAATGTTAGATGTACAATATAATGATTCAATATTTCTATACATTACTCAGTGCTCATCAACATAAATGTATTGCATTTTTTTAATGTGAGTAGGTATTTATTCTTTTTTTAAATTTTACTTATTTCCAGTATGGTTAACATACAGTGTTATATTAATTTCAAGTGTACAATATAGTGATTCAACAATTCTATACATTACTTAGTCCTCATCAAGATAAGTGTACTGTCTCTCTCTTTTTTTAATAAGGTAAGTGTACTCTACTCTCCTTCACTTATTTCACCCATCCCCTTACCCACCTCCATTCTGGTAACCATCAATTTGTTCTCTATAGTTAAAAATATGTTTTTGGCTTGCCTCTTTCCCCCACCCCAGATTTGTTTTGTTTCTTATACTCCACATATGAGTAAAATCATATGATACTTGTCTTTCTCTGACTGACTTGTTTCACTTAGCATTATACCCTTAAGATCTACCCACATTGTTGCAAGTGGCAAGATTTCATCCTTTTTTATGCCAGATAAAATGCGTTGTGTATATATATCTATGTATATGTATATACACACAAATATGTGTAAATAGACATAATATTTACATACTTATGTATTATGTTTATATATATGTATATATATACAAATATAATATATATGATATATATATAGACATATGTTTATGTATATATCTGGGTTGCTTACATATCTTAATTATTGTTACTTACATATCTTAATTATTGTAAATAATGTTGCAGTAAACACAGGGATGCATATATCTTTTCAAATTAGTGATTCCGTTTTCTTTGGATGAATACCCAAAAGTGGAATTACTAGACCAAATGATAATTCTATTTTTGACTTTTTGAGGAACTTCCAACTATTTTCCACAGTTGCTGCACCACTTTGCATTCCCACCAACAGTGCAGAACAGTTCCTTTTTATCCACATCTCACAAACACTTGTTTTTTCTTGTCTCTTTGATTTTAGCCATTCTGGCAAATGTGAGTGGATATCTCATTATGTTTTGATTTGCATTTCCCTGATAGTGATGTTGAGCATCTTTTCATGTGTCTGTTGGCCATCTGGATGTTTTCCTTGAAAAAATGTCTATTCATGTCCTTTGTCCACTTTTTAACTGGATTATTTGTGGGGCTTTTTGGTATTGGTTTGTATAATGTTCTTTATATATTCGGGGTTTAACCCCTTATCGGGAATATCATTTGCAAATATCTTCTCCCATTCAGAAGGTGGTCTTATTGCTTTCTAGATGGTTTCCTTCACTTTGCAAAAGGATTTTATTTTGGTGTGGTCCCAAAAGCTTTATTTTGCTTTTTTTTCTCTTGCCAAAGGAGACATATCTAGAAAAATGTCTCTATGGCTGATGCCAAAGAGGTTACTGCCTATGATTTCTTCTAGAAATTTTATGGTTTCCACCAAAAAACTATTAGAACTGATCAATGAAATCAGTAAAGTTGTAGGATACAAAATTAATATACAGAAATGTGTTGCATTTCCGTACACTAATAATGAAGTATCAGAAAGAGAAATTAAGAAAACAATTCCATTTACAATTATGTCAAAGAATAAAATGCCTAGGAATAAACTTAATCATCAGTAAAAGACTACTCCAAAAACTGTAAAACACCAATGAAATAAATTGAAGGTGAACCAATGGAAAGATATTCCATGTTCATGGATTCGGAAGAAACAATACTATTAAAATGTCCACACTGCCCAAAACAATTTACAGATTTAATGCAATCCCTATCAAAATACCAAAAGCACTTTTTCACAAACCTAGAATAAATAATACTACAATTTGTATGGGACTACAAAGGACCCCAATAACCAAAGCGTCTTGAAAAAGAAGAATGAGGCTATAGGTATCACAATAACCCAGATTCCAATATACACTACAAAGCTGTAGTAATCAAACAAATATGGTACACATAGATCAATAAAACAGAATAGAGTGTCCAGAAATAAACCTATGCTTTCATTGTCAACTAATCTATGACAAAGGAGGTAAGACTATACAACGGGGAAAAGACTCTTTTTCAACAAATGGTGCTGGGAAAACTGGACGGCTACATGCAAAAGAAAGAAACTGGATCACTTTCTCATACTTACATAAAAATAAAGTCAAAATGTATTAAAGATGTAAATGTGGGACCTTAAACCATGAAATACCTAAAAGAAATGTTAGGCAGTAATGTCTTTGACATCAGCCATAGAAACATATTTCTAGATGCATCTCCTTTGGTAAGAGAAAAAAAGCAAAATTAAAGTATTGGGGCTACATCAAAACAAAAAGCTTCTGTACAATGACAGAAATCATCAACAAAAGAAAAAGGCAACCTACTGAATGAGAGACAATATTTGCAAATGATATGTCTGATAAGTGGTTAATATCCAAAATATCTAAAGAATGTACACGAATTCCCCCCCAATAATCCAATTAAAAGGGACAAAGGACATGAATGGACATTTTTTCAAAGAAAACATACAAATGGCCAACAGACATGAAAAGCTGCTCGCTAGTCATTAGTGAAATGGAAATCAAAACTCAATGAGCTATCAACTAATACCTGCCAGAATGGTTAAAATCAAAAGACAAGAAATAATAAGTGCTGGTGAGGCTATGGAGAAAAACTTTCCTGCATGGTTTTTTTTTTAAGATTTTATTTATTTATTTGACAGAGACACAGTGAGAGACAGAACAGGAAGTGGGAGAGGGAGAATCAGGCTTCCCACTGCACAGGGAGCCCGATGCAGGGCTCAATCCCAGGACCCCGGGATAATGACCTGAGCCGAAGGCAGATGTTTAATGACTGCCACTCAGGTGCCCCACTTTCCTGCATTGTTGATGGGAATGCAAACTGGTACAGCAACTGGACGAAAACAGTATGGAGACTTCTCAAAAAATTAAAAATGGTATTACCATATAGACTAGTAATTCCACTTTTGGATATTCATCCAAAGACAATGAAACCACTACTTTGAAAAGATACATGCACACTTTTGTTATTGCAGAATTATTTACAATAGTCAAGGTATGCAAGCAACCTAAAGATGTCCATCAATAAGTGAATAAAGAAAACATGCTATAGGATTCTGGCTAACCTGACCTAAGGATCCTTGTTGAAGGCAGGCCAAGGTGACCACACATTATCTGGGAATGACAGGGGAATGAAGAATCTAGTCAAATGCCAGAGGGATCCCATATCAAGGATAGAGATTTTGGCTAAACTGACTTAGCAGAACTCTTGCTAAGTATGTGTATACACATACACACACTGTGGAATGTTACTGAGCCATAGAAAGAGTGAAATCTTACCATTTGCAACAACATGGGTGGACCTAGAGAGTACAAATAAGTCAGTCAGAAAAAGAACAACACCATATGGTTTTACTCATATGTGGAATTTGAGAAATAAAATTAACAGCAAAGAAAATGTAAGGTAAATGAAAAAAAAAAATAGACTGTTAACTCTAGAGAACAAACTGATGGTTACCAGAGGAGAGATGGGGGAATGGGTGAAATAGGTGATGGGGATTAAGAGTACACTTATCTTGATGAGCAGTGAGTCATGTATAGAATTATTGAATCACTATATTGTATACCTGAAACTAAAATAGTACTGGATGTTAACTGTAGTAGAATAATAATAAATAATAATATTAATAATAATAAAATGAGGCTGTAAAATTCTATAGCATTAAAAATGTTTTGAAAACCAAGGATAATCACAAAAAGTTAAGTGAATAGTTGATATATATAAATTTTTTAAAAAGTTAATAATTAAGTTAAGCAATAACTAAGTCATCTCAAGCACATTCAACATAGACTATTTAGGATAATTAGAATATTTAGAATGATTAGAAAACATACTAGATCAGAATAACCAGGACTAGAGAGAGGTGAAAAGGTGCTAGTCTGGATCATGTCTTAAGTAAAACTTTAATTATTGTTTATTATAAATTTTTGCATTTGTTTTAATTAAAAAA
This sequence comes from Zalophus californianus, assembly GCF_009762305.2. Lineage (NCBI taxonomy): Eukaryota > Metazoa > Chordata > Mammalia > Carnivora > Otariidae > Zalophus > Zalophus californianus. The sequence continues at coordinate 579,971 of NC_045613.1, read as the reverse complement.
ATACATATTAAAGTTAAAATAGTTCATCTTGATTCCTAAAAATTTTGGTGCCCCAATTAAACTTTCCGCCTGAGGCAAAGGGCTCCCTTCCTAAGTTCCTCATGCTGAACCTGTTTAATTTTACTTTAACTGGAAAAGGGGATAATCAAAATGAGAAATTGAGTGAGCTTGAGCTACATGTGAATCTACACTTGAGTTCCTATGAAGTGACGGTTTTACTTAAGATTAATTTCAGTACATGACCTTGTACAGAAAAAAAATATTATCTTGTTTAAGACTAGTAAGGCAGAGATTATTTAGAGGAACTACCACAGTAGGTATAGGGATCAAAGCTATGGTATTTTGCAAGGGAAGAGAGAGATTGGGCTCAATTCTAAATGCAGCATGGGCAACTGGGAATTTAAAGCCAAGTATGGAAGAGTGCCAGTGGATGAAGAGGAAACATCTGGGGAAGAATAGGATTCTGGCTCATCTGACCTGAGGATCCTTGCTGAAGGGAGGCCAAGGTGACCACACATTAACTGGGGATTGAAGCATCTAGTAAAATGCCAGAGGGATCCCACATCAAGGATAGAGATTTTGGCTAAACTGACGTAGCAGAACTCTTGCTAAAACTGGACAATGCAGAGGCAGACACAGAAGCCTAAAAGTGAAGGACTAGTTGGGAAGGGAGTTTACAGGAGACTGAGAAGAGTTTGATCAAGACAATCTTCATCAACGTACCATCCTTCCCTTACAGTATGGCAAAGGTGCAGTTACCTGGATCCTTGCTCACCTCCTGAACATCACAACACACTGTAGAAGACAGAACACACTTTTTCTGCATTTAGGTTGTTGGGAAAAGTGTATTCTGCTACAGAAATCTGGGAGAACCAAAGCCTGCTTCTGACGAAAAAGAAAACAACTTTATTGGTTCTGGTTTATGGAAGTACATACTACCAGGTTCCCTTCAAAGCTTTCCATCTCATGTTTGGTGAAGAATAGAATGATTCTATAAGGGTGTGATGATTCTTCAGATAGCTACTTCATCTTGACTTCAATTATGTCAAAGGCCAAAACAAACAAACAAAAAAACCAATTCTATCTATCATCTATCTGTATCTATCTATGTATCTGTCATCTACCTATCATCTATCTATGTATCATATATCATCTATCTATCTATCATCTGTCATCCCTCTCTATTAAGAAAGTTAGGAAATGAATACAAGTCTTTAAAATGCCTCCAGCTAATCTGCACCATTTTGGTTTGCTCATAAAGGCCTCCATGTGTGAGGCAAACCAAATAGAACTTTGCTTTGAACATGAATATTCTACCCTGAAGTGAAATATGAAGAAAGCTCACACTGCAATAATTAACTCTACAAATTTTCCAAAGCCCATCATTCTGCTAAAGAGTTGCTCATCCAGTTTAAGGCCTGCCATACATTCTAGGGTCATCTCAGGCAATATTGTTTATGAATTTGAATTTTGAAGTTAGGCAGACTGCTGTTTTCTAAAAAAGCATTATAGAGCTGTGGGGGGAAATAGCTGCCCTTGAAAATCAAGACAGTTTCCATCTTCTCCCTATGAATAAGTAAAACACTATTTTATTTAATGTAAGTCCAAGGTAATCTGGCTTTCCCTGAGTGACCTAGATTAGGGGTCAGCAAAGTGTTTTAATAAAGTTGTATTAGAAAATACTGACCACCCATTCATTTATGTATTGTCTAGTACTGCTTTCATGCTACAATGACAGAATTAGTTCTGACCTTTACCATATGGCATATAAAGTCTAAAATATTTACTATCTGACCCATTACAGAAAAATTTTGCCAAACACTGACCAAGCCTATTACAACTCTAATCACTACAGCCTCATCCTTCATTATTTCCTAGCCTCAGCTGCATTCCATTTTTCCCAAAATGCTAACTTTGACAGCTGTCCTATAACTATACCAGTTAAATAGGAGCATCCCATAGAGAGCAAATTCCTTCAAAACAAGTCCTGTCATGTTCCCTTTTACATCAAGATGACAGCTTGTCTTTAAGATAAGCAGATTAATACTTGAGAAGCAGTGTTAGGTTCTGAGTCATCTATTAGTTTCAGCTTATTTCCAACCCAGCTAGTGTTGGCTCTGAAAGCTATCATCACTAGACCAAAAGAGGACCTAATTTAGCAAGGCACAAAAACAGTAAAATAAACAAATAAACAAAACCCTGGACAATTTACAATCCCCAACACTTTCCCTAGTTAACTTCCACTGAGAATGTGCTAAAGAATATTCTATTATCATTTTCCCTTCACTAGATGGATTGATAGGTGTTTCTTTGGGTCTTGAAATGACATGCATGTCCTTAGTCCTAATGGTCACTAAGTTTAAGCCCCTTCTGGTGTTTGCTAACCATGGATGACCAGCTCCTCCATAACTGTCTCCTCTGTTTTCCTACAAATAAATAAAATACTAAAAGGGGTCCCCTTCCCAGAGTGACCTAGTCCAGGGATCTAGGGAGCTGCTGTGATTCTTGAACAAAAGCTGTCAGTCCAACCACACATAATGATCTCCAGCTTTTATCAGAGAAAATGATCACTTGCTTTCATCTTAAGTTGGAAGTTGTCTATTCCGAAAATTTATGAGTACTTCAATTTTGACTGCAATTTATAGTCTTCTGAAGATTGTTTTTAAACCAGGACAAAAGCCTTAAAAGCAAACTGCTGCACTATCCTCCTTTCCTATCATTTGCCTCTTATGAGAAGTGCTATATTAACAAGTTGATTTACAATGAGAGCATGAGTTCATGGACCATTTATTTTGTATAAATCTGTTTTTGCCACATGGGAGTCAACCTAGTCCTATTTTTACTTTTCTCAAGTGCATAAGACATAAACATATGTTCTTCATTTTTCACACTTCTGACAACTGTTTCTTTTACCAAAACTCAAAGACTAGAGATCAAAGAACACAGCTGTATACTTCTGATTACATATTAGTCAAACGCTATCCTTTGATTTGTTGTTTTTTGTTTTTGTTTTTGTTTTTTCAGCTCCAGGTTGAGTTTTGCTTTTGTTCAAGAATCACAGCAGCTCCCTAGATCCCTGGACTAGGTCACTCTGGGAAGGGGACCCCTTTTAGTATTTTATTTATTTGTAGGAAAACAGAGGAGACAGTTATGGAGGAGCTGGTCATCCATGGTTAGCAAACACCAGAAGGGGCTTAAACTTAGTGACCATTAGGACTAAGGACATGCATGTCATTTCAACACCCAAAGAAACACCTATCAATGAATATAAAAAGTGTTACTGTGCCCCCTAAACTCACCCTATGTGCTTCAAATCATAATTTGACTATGATTTACAGGAAACCACTCCAACAAGCATTCTCATAGGTTCAAAGGTTTGGGAAATAATCATTTGCATGGTTACGCTATTTTGAATTTGAAATATAGTAAATGCTTTGAATTTTTGAAGTCACATGTTGTATTCAAAATGTTTGATTATTGACATACATGTACGCCATAGTGAGTTTCCTTAAAAGCCCATGAAATATCCATGAGGTAGCCCTGCAACTGTACTTTTGCCCCATACTTAAGACTGAGCTGGGGGTTCCTGTTGCTTGGTTCCAAGTAAGTCAGAAAGTTGACAAAATCTATAAATAGAGTTCTACTGATGATGAAGATGACACTGCCAGGAAACAAGTGTTTCATGCCTAACTAATAAAGTTTGGCCAAATTTTTGTTAATTTGTAGCTATAAAAGTATGAATTCCACAACAAGTGAAATTCCACTTTTTTTAAAGGGGGGGAATAATTGGAGAAACGTATGCTGTCAGGTTATAAAAGAGAATTACTCTATGTTTGGTATGAATAAATAATAATAATAATAGATAATCTATGTTTTCTGGTTTGAAGGCTCCTTTTCCTCAACTCTCTTCCCTGACTTTTTGGACATAACAGTAGAACTAAGAGGAGTGAATTAAAGTATGGAGAAGAGACAGAAAGACTAAGAAATAAAAACCAGGACAGGCATGTTAAAAGATTGACTTCAATGGTCTACAAGTGGTTCTTTAATGAATAAAAGGCAATTATAAAGGCGTCTGGGTGGCTCAGGTCATGATCTCAGGGTGCTGGGATCAAATAAATAAAAATCTAAAATAAATAAATAAATAAAGATTTTATTTATTTATTTGACAGAGAGAGAGACAGCGAGAGAGGGAACACAAGCTGGGGGAGTGGGAGAGGAAGAAGCAGGCTCCCCGCGGAGCCGGGAGCCTGATCCGGGGCTCGATCCCAGGACCCTGAGATCATGACCTGAGCCGGCGACAGATGCTTAACGACTGAGCCACCCAGGAGCCCCAATAAATAAAATCTTAAAAAAGAAAAAAAAGAGGGGGTGTCCTAATCACCTTTGTTTGGCAAACCATTTCTGGATTCTAATAAATTCCCAGTTTGAGAAAATATATATTCCAAGATGGTATGAAAAATATATAGTAATGCCTAATACCCTGTCTTCTGTGCTACCCCAGGGTGTCCATTAAATCATTTCTTTTCCATTAACAGAGAGAGATGGTTGGAATTTAAAATTTTTAAATTGTATACAGTTAGGATTTCCATTTTTCCATAATGCATTGTTACTGCTATATTTATTTCCTCTCATATGATCCCTGGAAGCCATAAAAATGTGAGTGCAATGCAATAAAAAATTAGTATGCTTTCAATGAGTTTTAATAGTAAACAATAAAATACAACCAGCCAGGACATTAAAAGCTCAGTAGTTTATATTACTATTAACTCCATTCCCAGCTACAACCACATCAACAGCACTATGGTGAAGTCTGTTCAATATAACTCACATTTAAACCCCAAGCCAAAGTATATTCAGTTGTAATTAACAATATTTATGCCCCAAGTTACGGAGTTGAAGTGAATCAATCACAGGGGAAACTGATTTTTTTTTAATGTTTTAAAGAACTGTTTAAAAAGAAAGCAAAAATAAAATCATCTTTTTGTCTAGTTCACTTTGTTTGAACGATAACAAAGAACAAATGTAGTATTTTTATTTTCATATCAGCTTAAAGTTTACAAAGCAATATCCCAACTTTTCCCCATGGAAACTCTTTAAGGATGAGGTTTAGAAATGGGGACTTGAAAAAAATTTAACATTCACTTGCAGATCCACAAATTAAATCCATAACATCCATTGTACTCATCCAGACTGTTGCCAAAGAAACAAAATATTTGCACTATATATTGTAAGAATAGCCCCTGGTAACACAACCATGCAGTCCAAGGATTAAAATTAAATAAAAGGAAGGTGACCCCAAATTTGAAACAGTGTTGGAAAACACATAACAGATTCATGCAGTGGAAGTGATCATGTTGTTCTCCAAGTCAAAGACAAAGCAAAGCCACTCAACATGGAAGAAATATGGCTTTAGAGAGAAAGGCACAAGCCGTAAATAGAGAACAGATCACTCTTCTATCTCATGCCCATCATAATGATTCCATGAAAGAGCATCCAACAGGATATAGACTGCCATTCCTCTCTGAGCAATTCAGGAATGAGTATCAAAAGCCAAGAGAGTGGTGTGAGTCAGGCAAAGGCATCAAAGCACTCTGAGAAGATTAGAGGGCTTCAGGCTGTTCCCTACAGATTGTGTACATTTTTCCTGTAGTCAAAGGAAGCCATTGAAGTCAAAGGAAGTTTTAAACTCTAAAAGAGTGTGGAAAAAAAATTCCAGCAGCAGAAGATGAACTGGAAGAAGACCAGCACAAAAGTGAAATTAAAATAAAAGTAAAATTAGGGGGACACCTGAGTGGCTCAGTCAGTTAAGCGTCTGCCTTCGGCTCAGGTCATTATCCCAAGATCCTAGTCCCGCACTGGGGCTCCTTGCCCAGCAGGAGGCCTGCTTCTCCTCCTGCTTGTGCTCTCGCTCTCTCTCTCTGGCAAATAAATAAAATCTTTTTTATTTTTTTTAAAGATTTTTTTAAATTTATTTATTTGACAGAGAGAGACAAACCGAGAGAGGGAACACAAGCAGGGGGAGTGGGAGAGGGAGAAGCAGGCTTCCTGCTGAGCGGGGAGCCCGATGCGGGGCTTGATCCCAGGACCCTGGGACCATGACCTGAGCCGAAGGCAGACACTTAACCGACTGAGCGACCCAGGCAGCCCTAAATAAAATCTTTTTTAAAAGTACAATTAGGAGCAACCATGAAAGCTCATTACACCCACTAGTTTGACAAAATACTCTTAAGGTTTCAAATACAAGGTAACCCAGAAGTTTGATTCTTACAAAATTTGATTAGGAGTATAAAGATTTACAGCAGCCATACTCTCAGTTTTGAAGGGGAAAAAAACATTTTTTTTAAGTTTTATTTATTTATTTATTTATTTATTTATTTATTTATTTATTTATTTATTTACCAACCAGAGAGAGAGAGAGCACAAGCAGGGGTCGCTGCAGGCAGAGGGAGAGGGAGAAGCAGGCTCCCCACTAAGTGGGGAGCCTGATGCAGGGCTTGATCACAGGACACTAAGATCATGACCTGAGCCGAAGGCAGATGCTTAAGCAACTGAGCCACCCAGGTGCCCCGCCATTTTATTGATATTATAAAAATCTAAGAAAAACAGACAGAAGAAAAAGGAAATCTGCATATATGATGGCTATAGTAAGCAGTAAAGGAGAGTAAGACAAGAGTTACATCAAATCAGGTACTTACAACATCCAACCTCATTAACTGGGGAAAGCCCTATGGAAACAGCAGGCTAGAGTCCCAACTGAGAGGTCTGGGTGGAGTGTCCTCCCCTCAGGTGAGACTTTTAACTGACCATTCCCATAATGGCTGTAGTTATAGGGCAAATGACAAGGTCTGAAGTTAAACATTTGCATGTCCATGTGCAGTTTGGAGCAAGCTGCATTCCTATGTTATCATGTCTTTACATATTCAAGGAGCCTGGGCTAGGTGTGCTTGCCTCCCCTCCCAGATTCCATTCCAGAGACCTAGCCCAGCCTGGAGCAGGAGGGGATATAAGGCAAGATTTACAGCTCTTGGTATCCAGACGAGAACGGCCATTTCTGACCTGGAAGCCAGCTAATGTCAACTAATCAGGCTCACGAGATCACTCATGCATCATGAGTCTCACAAACAACATTCCTTGACCTACCTGCATATGTGCAGGTCACAGTGATTGGTTATTCGGGACAAATCACAGAAACCTACATCCATACAAAGCAAGTATCCAACGGTAATATTTTAATATCTCTATTGCCATACTGTAATATGAAGTATCTCTCTTTACTACCAGAAATAGTTAATACCTTTAATCAAATCAGATTATATAGACAATTCCAAATGACCCAGAGTCAATTCTGAAAACTCATCCATAAGATTCTCCATACATATATATAAATATGTATATGGGGTTACATCCCAATAAACACATTATAAGGTGAAAATATCCCAACTCAAAATGCATTTAGTACACCTAACCTACTAAACATCATAGCTTAGCCTTGCATATCTTAAATATCTTCAGAACACTTACATTAGCCTACAGCTGGGCAAAATCATCTAACACAAAGCCTATTTATAATAACATACTGTGATATGCCATGTAACCTATCTAATAGTATAGAAAAAGGCAAACAAATGATTGTATGGGTACAGAACGGTTCTCAGTGTTCTGGTTATTGACACTTGTTATTGTATCACTGATGGGAGCTTCTGGCTTGTTGCACTGCACAGCACCAGGGGAAACAACTGCATGCTACCATCCCAGGGCAAATTCAAAATCCAAAATTTAAAGTGCAATTTCTACTGAATGCAGATGATTTTCACACCATTGTAAAGTTGAAGAGAGTTATAAGTCAAACCATCATAAATTGGGACCATCTGTATCTATATCTATCCATACACCTATATCCACATATATAAACATATGTACATATGTATCTAAACAATATTTACATATATATGAATATAAGTGTCTATGTGGTACAAACTTTTCCAAACCACTTACAAGTTGTTTACAGATATCAGACTATAAATAACTTCTGAATATTTTATCTCTATTTCCTAAAAAAGAGACTCTTTTTAAAGATTTTATTTATTTGAGACAGAGAGAGTGCACACAGAGAGAGAGGGAGAAGCAGGTTCCCCACGAAGCAGAGAGCCTGATGTGGGGCTTGATCCCAAGAACCCAAGATCATGACCTGAGCTGAAGGCATATGCTTAACTGATTCAGTCACCCAGGCGCCCTGAGACATTTTTTCACATAACTCCAATATCACACCCATGAAAATTGACATTAATTCAACATAATCTGATAGACTATATTGTTACTCCATTTATAATCAAATGCTATTAAAAATTTTTAATTAAAAAATCCATTCAAAATTTATTTGGTTCTTTTTTTTATTTTAATTTGGATAAATCACCCTTTTTAGGTTTTTTTTTCTTTTAACATATTTGACATTTATAAAGAGTGCAGATCAGTTGTTTTATACGAATGACCATAATCTGAGTTCATTTGATTATTTACTCATGATTAGAACAACGTTAAACATTCTTGGAAAAATTTACTGGGCCTGTGTGTACTTTATAAGTGGACGTGAGGAGGCACATAAGACCAGAATATTCCAGTGTACAGAATGGTAAGTTTATTGTCTAAAGTAGTGACTACTTTGATATCTGGAAACCCCCTGCAAGGTTTCAGGATTAGAGTAGCCTATAACCATAATCCTTTGCTACTTACATTTATTAATGCAATGAGTAATAAGCAACACCTGTCCATTAGGGAACCAGGGAAAGAAAGACAGGTAAGAGGCTGGCTGCTCCTAAGAAGCATAGCAGTTTATGACTGATACATGGGAATTGTCTGACTACCATGGAAGTTTGGTAGTCAGCTGTAATTCCAGTAGATTATTGTGTTTATGCTAAGAACATAAGTTATGTAATTCCATGTCTTGCTCAGAAGTTGATAGCAAGCAATCATTTTTCTCAGAAGCTATTAGTAAACAGAGATGTATATCTCCCATGTGGGAATCAGCAGGCCATCCAATGCACAGGTGGGCAGTCCTACACAAATTACATAACATTCATTCTTACCTTTTGCTAGTAAACAACCAGATTGTGTGAATTATTTCTCCAAATCATGTAACTTCCTTCACTGTTATTCCTTTTACATGTGAGCACCTGTGTGAGGTGGCTCACATGGCTGAGAAGGGTCACAGCCTACATGTGACATGGAGCTACAATGGCATTTGCAATCTGCTTACATAAGCTGTGCAGTGTCAGAATATAAGAACTTCTCTTCACATGCAATCTCATGCAGAACCATGCCACATGAACTTGATCAAGCACAACTGCTCAGCTGAAGTAGGGAAGAGACTGGAGCCCCTCAGCCTGCTCCTCTCAGCAGCCCAGACTGTACTTCCACAGGGCATAGTTTGAAAACCAGTTTACTGGTTCAAAAGTTACTGATCATTAAATTCAGTAATACCTAACATAGAAGTATGTAAAGCTGTTCCCATTTGAACACACAGTTGATTAAAGGAAATGCTAGAGAGCTGTGAGCTTCTTCTAGCACATAATGTCACCAATAAACAGGCTTGTGTAACACAAGTGTACAGATATACACTATGCACCAATCCTGGCAGTCCTCATTTGCAACATTGCAAGGATTATTTCCTAGGATGAGTGTTGGCAGTGGTAATCTAAACAACACATAACCAGTTATTGTGGTAGTAACCTGTATCTACACCTATGACATTCTTACTTGTTGCTTACACTTTAAAAATCACATACAATATTCTTGAATGAAAAGAAAATACACAGATTCACAGCTTACTGGAGAAGACACCTCCACAGGAGCCAGTGCTGGCACAAGAAAACCTGAATTGTAATTGATGAGTTGCTAGAGGTTCACTGTGGACAAGTCTTTGAGTTAAAACTCCAGGAAGTCCCAGTCATCAGAGGGAGGTGGCCCCACTTTTGTGAGTTCTACCTCCATCCAGGACCTTACCAGATCCTCACAGTGAATATCAGAGAAAGAATGCCTTCCAGCAGGGAAGAATGGGAAAGGAATTATTTTTGAGATATGCCAAAACATTATATTCTATAAAAAGCCTCCCCTCAGAAAAAAAAATTGTTATCACAGCTTATAAACCACACCTGGGGAAAGGGAAATACTTAATTCCAGCCCAGTCTAGCCATCCTGTCCCACCTAGGGTGTGAAGTTCACAGTCCACAGACAGAGGTTCACTGAAATTTTGAGATTTAATCATAGGACTGCAGACTACTTTCATCTCCCACACCTTACTACTATAATCCTAAAGACCCACTTATAGCAATTCCTTTTACATGGTACATCACGTCCAGATATCAAGAAAAAATCAGAGGGAATGATATAAAGCAAAAAACACAATTTGAAGAGAGTGAGCAAGACTCAGAACCACACAAGGGTACGGATACTAGAATTGTCAGACTGGGAATTTAAACAAGTATATTTAATATATTATGGACTGTGATAAACAAAGTAGATAGCATGCAAAAATAAGTGCAGAAATATAAGGAGGATGGAAATTATAAGAAAGAATCCAAGAGAAATACTACAGATTAAAGCACTATAACACAAAGAAAATCTTTCATGGGCTCATTAGTAAACTGGCCATGGCTAAAAAAAAAAAAAAGAATCTCTTGAGCTGGACAATATGTCAACAGAAATTTCCAAAACTGAAAAGCAAAGAAATCATAAAATATACTAAAGAAAAAAATCATAAAAAATAACACATCATCCACGGACTTTGGGACAACTATTAAAGATGGAACATATGCATCATAGGACTATCAGAAGGAAAACAAAGAGAGAAGACAAAAAATACTTGAAGTAATTATGGCTCAGAATTTCTCCAAATTAATTTCAAACATTAAACCATATATATGATGGAGTTTTGGGATATAGGTGAGGTTCAGTGGGGTAGAGTCCGGAGCCAATGACCAAGAAAGAATTCTTGAGACATCTTTGGTGCCAAATGGTGGTTTATTAACCACCTGTGCGCAGAAAGAGCTGTTGCACTGGGGTTGTGAGGGGTAGTTGATTATACACTACGGGGTTGGGGAAGGTAAGGAAAAGGGAAGTTTTCAAAATGATTTTCATATGTTAAAGAGGACCTACAAGATACCTGAGGCATTGCCATTGTCAAGTTAAGGTTGTTTTTCCCCCTCTAGCAAGGCATTAACCTTAAGATAGTTGAGAGCTTCCTGGAAGAATGTCACACATGTCCTACCCAGGAGTGGGGGGTGGGGGGAGGTTGCAGGGTGTCAGTTTCTGCTTTGTCTTCAGCCAGCCTTCTGCTTCCTCATCACACAAATCCAGGAAGCTCAGAGAACACCAAGCAATATAAATGCAACAAACAACAACAACAAAAACATCCCCACAAAACAATATGAGACATATATTAAAACTATACAAAATCAAAGATACTGAAAAAAATCTGATAGCCAGAGGAGGAAAAAGTTCTTACATATAGAGAAGCAGGGATAAGAATGATATTCAGTTTGTCTTCAGAAACCATGCAACAAAGAGGAGAGGAAATAAAATATTCAAAATGTTGAGGGGGAAATATCCCACAAAAATAGAATTTTGTTCCCCACAAAATTATCCTTCAAAAGTGAAAGAGAAATAAAGATTTTTCTCAGACAAACAAAAATTGTCAATTTGTTGCTAGCAAACCTGCCCAGCAAGAAATAGTAAAAGAAATTCTTTAGAGGAGGAGTAAGATGGCAGAGGAGTAGAAGACCTAAATTTCATCTGGTCCCAGGAATTCAGCAGATGGTTATCAAACTATTCTGAATACCTACGAACTCAACAGATCAAAGAAAAGCATAGCAGCAACTCTAAACAGAAAAGTGACCACTTTCTGGAAGGTAGGACATGCGGAAAAGTGAATCCGAGGTGATATAGAGAAAGATAGACCTTGGGGTGGGGGGAGCCTCCATCAGCCACTACTGGCAAGTGATAGAGCAGCAGAGCACAAAATCAGAACTTTTAGAGGTCTGCTTCACTGAGGGTTGTCGCTCCAGTGGCTAAGTGAGGTGGGGGGAGGAACCCTCACTGGGACAGTGTGGTCTCAGGACCCTCAGGTTCACAGAAAGACTGGGGGTGCCTGAGTGCGGCAGAGCTTCCAGATGTCCAAGTGGTAAAGCTGGATGCAAAGAGTGAACCCAGGAGTGGACTCTCAGCTTGGGGTTGCCATATACCTCCAACCACAGCACAGGCAGGTGACTGCTCACTGAGGTGGGGCCCAACAAGTGACAGAAACAACGAGACCCCACCCCTTCCTCCCCTGGGAGGAGCAGCACAGGAGTGCACCCCAGGAGTCTACAGGGTTTGGAGACTCCAAATGGGGTCATGTGCCAGAGATAGAAATTCTTGGGCACAGGCCGAGTGAGCACGGAGTGTGGCCACAGACCAGGGAGATAGGAGTGACTGACTGCTTTTCTCTGGGGGATGAGGAATGGGGCCCTGAGTTCTTGGCTCCTCTGGGGCCAGAGATTGGGAGGCCACCATTTTCATTCTCATCCTCCAAACTGTATAGAAAGCTTTCAGGGAACAAAAGCTAGAGAGCAAACCAGGGCAGATTACTTAGCCTGGCCCCTGGCAAGGGTGGTGCAATTCTACATCAGGCAAAGATATTTGAGAATCACTGCAACAGGCCCCTCCCCCAGAAGATCAGCAAGAACAGCCAGCCAAGACCAAGTTTACCACACAATGAGAATGGCAGAACTCCAACACTAGAGGAATACTGCACATAGAATTCACGGCTTTTCCCCCCATGATTCTTTAGTCTTTCAAAGTTAATTTTTTTAATTTTATTTTTAATTTTTCTTTTTTTAAATTTTTCTTCTTTCCTTTTTCCTTTTTTTAAATTTTTTATTAACATATAATGTATTATTTGTTTCAGAGGTACAGGTCGGTGATTCATCAGTCTTACATAATTCAGAGTGCTCACCATAGCACATACTCCCTCAATATCCATCACCCAGCCACCCTAACCCTCCCACTCCCCTCCACTCAGCAACTGTCAGTTTGTTGCCTGAGATTAAGAGTCTCTTATGGTTTGTCTCCCTGTCTGGTTTTGTTTTGTTTCAATTTTCCTTCCCTTCCCCTATGATCCTCTGTCTTGTTTCTCAAATTCCTCATATCAGTGAGATTGTATGATAATTGTCTTTATCTGACTGCCTTATTTCACTTATCATCATACCCTCTAGTTCCATCCATGGCTTTGCAAATGGCAAGATTTCATTTTTTTGATGGCTGCTTAATAGTCCATTTTATATATATACCACATCTTTATCCATTCATCTGTTAATGGACATCTAGGCTTGTTCCATAATTTGGCTATGGTAGACATTGCTGCTATAAACATTGGGGTGCAGTTGCCTCTTCAGATCACTACATTTGTATCTTTGGGGTAAATACCCAGTAGTGGAATTGCTGGGTCATAGGGTAGCTCTATTTTCAACTGTTTGAGGAACCTCCATACTGTTTTCCAGAGTGGCTGCACCAGCTTGCATTCCTACCAACAGTGAAGGATTCCCCTCTCTATGCATCCTTGCCAATATCTGTCATTTCTTGACATTAATTTTAGCCATTCTGACTGGTGTGAGGTGATATCTCATTGAGGTTTTGATCTGTATTTCCCTGATGCCAAGTGATTTTGAACACTTTTTCATGTGTCTTTTGGCCATTTGGATGTCTTCTTTGTAGAAATGTCTGTTCTGTTCATGTCTTCTGCCCATTTCTTGATTGGATTATGTGTTCTTTGGGTGTTGAGTTTGAGAAGTGCTTTATAGATTTTAGATACTAACCTTTATCTGATACATCATTTACAAATATCTTCTCCCATTCTGTCTGTTGTCTTTTGGTTTTGTTGACTGTTTCCTTTGCTGTGCAAGATTTTTATCTTGATGAAGTCCCAATAGTTCAATTTTGCCCTTGCTTCCCTGGCCTTTGGCAATGAGTCTAGGAAGAAGTTGCTGCAGCTGAGGTCGAAGAGGTTGCTGCCTGTGTTCTCCTCAAGGATTTTGATGGACTCCTGTCTCACATTTAAGTCTTTCATCCATTTTGAGTCTATTTTTGTGTGTAGTGGAAGGAAATGGTCCAGTTTTATTCTTCTGCATGTGGCTGTCCAATTTTCCCAACACCGTTTGTTGAAGAGCTATCTTTTTTTCCTGCTTTGTCAAAGATTAGTTGACCATAGAGTTGAGGGTCCATTTCTGGGCTCTCTATTCTGTTCCATTGATCTATGTGTCGGTTTTTGTGCCAATTCCATACTGTCTTGATGATTACAGCTTTGTAATAGAGCTTGAAGTCCAGAATCCTGATGCTGCCAGTTTGGGTTTTCTTTTTCAATATTCTTCTGGCTATTCAGAGTCTTTTCTAATTCCATACAAATTTTAGGATTATTTGTTCCATTTCTTTGAAAAATGTTGGTGGTATTTTGATAGGTATTGCATTAAATGTGTAGATTGCTCTAGGAGCATAGACACTTTCACAATATTTGTTCTTCTAATCCATGAACACTGATTTTTTCCATTTTCCATTTCTTTGGGTCTCCCTCAATTCCTTTCATGAGTATTCTATAGTTTTCTGAGTACAGATTATTTGCCTCTTTGGTTAGATTTATTCCTAGGTATCTTATGGTTTTGGGTACAATTGTAAATGGGATTGACTCCTTAATTTCTCTTTCTTCTGTCTTGTGTATAGAAATGCAAGTGATTTCTGCGCACTGATTTTATATCCTGCCACTTTACTGAATTCCTGTATGAGTTCTAGCAGCTTTGGGGTGGAGTCTTTTGTGTTTTCCACATAAAGTATCATATCATCTGCAAAAACTGAGAGTTTCACTTCTTCTTTGCTGATTTAGATGCCTTTTATTTCTTTTTGTTGTCAGATTGCTGAGTCTAGCACTTCCAATACTACGTTGAACAACAGTGGTGAAAGTGGACATCCCTGCTGTGTTCCTGACCTAAAGGGAAAAACTCTGTTTTTTCCCATTGAGAATGATTTTTGCTGTGGGCTTTTCACAGATGGCTTTTATGATACTGACTTATGTGCCCTCTATCCCTACACTGTGAAGAGTTTTGATCAATAAAGAATGCTGTACTTTGTCAAATGCTTTTTCTGCATCTAGTGAGAGATCATATGGTTCTTGTTCTTTCTTTTATTAATGTATTGTATCACATTGATTGATTTGTGGATGTTGAGCCAAACTTGCAGCCCAGGAATAAATCCCATTTGGTCATGGTTAATCATCTTTTTAATGTACTGTTGAATCCTATTGGCTAGCATTTTGGTGAGAATTTTTGCATCTATGTTCATCAGGGATATTGGTCTGTAATTCTCCTTTTTTGGTGGGGTCTTTGTCTGGTTTTGGGAATCAAGGTAATGTTGGCCTCATAGAAGGAGTTTGGAAGTTTTCCTTCCATTTCTATTTTTTGGAACAGTTTCAGAAGAATAGGTATTAATTCTTCTTTAAATGTTTGGTAGAATTCCCCTGGAAAGCCATCTGGCCCTGGGCTCTTGTTTGTTGGGAGATTTTTTTATTACTGCCTCAATTTCCTTACTGGTTATGGGTCTGTTCAGGTTTTCTATTTCTTCCTGGTTCAGTTTTGGTAGTTTCTACATCTCTAGGAATGCATCCATTTCTTCCAGATTGTCTAATTTGCTGGCATATAATTGTTTATAATATGTTCTTATAACTGTGTGTATTTCTTTGGTATTGTTTGTGATCTCTCCTCTTTTATTCATGATTTTATTTATTTGGGTCCTTTCTCTTTTCTTTTTGGTAAGTCTGGTCAGGGGTTTATCAATCTTATTAATTCTTTCAAATAACAAGCTCCTAGTTTAATTGATCTGTGCTACAGTTCTTTTGATTTCTACTTCATTAATTTCTTCTCTGGTCTTTATTATTTCTCTCCTCCTGCTGGGATTGGGCTTTATTTGCTATTCTTTCTCCAGCTCCTTTAGGTGTGGAGTTAGGTTGTATATATATGAGACCTTTCTTGTTTCTTGAGAAAGACTTGTATTGCTATATACTTTCCTTGTAGGACCACCTTTGTGGCATCCCAAATATTTTGAATAACTGTGTTTTCATTTTCATTTGTTTCCATGAATTTTTTTAATTCTTCTTTAATTTCCTGGTTGACCCATTCATTCTTTAGTAGGATGCTCTTTAGCCTCCATGTATTTGAGTTCTTTCCAACTTTCCTCTTGTGATTGAGTTCTAGTTTCAAAGCATTGTGGTCTGAAAATATGCAAGGAATGATCCCAGTCTTTTGGTACCAGTTGAGACCTGATTTGTGAGCCAGGATGTGATCTATTCTGGAGAATGTTCCATGGGCACTAGAGAAGAATGTGTATTCTGTTACTTTGGGATGGAATGTTCTGAATATATCTGTGAAGTCCATCTGGTCCAGTGTGTCATTTAAAGCCTTTATTTCCTTGTTGATCTTTTGCTTAGATGATATGTCTGTTTCAGTGAGGGGGTGTTAAAGTCCCCTACTATTTTTGTATTGTTGTCGATGTGTTTCTTTGATTTTGTTATTTGTTGGCTTATATTATTGACTGCTCCCATGTCAGGGGCATAGATATTTACAATTGTTACATCTTCTTGTTGGATAGACCCTTTAAGTATGAGATAGTATCCTTCCTCATCTCTTATAACAGTCTTTTGTTTAAAATCTAATTTGTCTGATATAAGGATTGCCACCCTAGCTTTCTTTTGGTGTCCATTAGCATGGTAAATTGTTTTCCACCCCCTCACTTTCAATCTGGAGGTGTCTTTGTGTCTAACATGAGTCTCTTGCAGACAGCATATCAATGTTTTTTTATCCAATCTGATACCCTGTATCTCTTGATTGGGGCATTTAGCCCATTACATTCAGGGTAACTACTGAAAGATATGAATTTAGTGCCATTGTCTTGCCTGTAAGGTGACTGTTACTGTATATTGTCTCTGTTCCTTTCTGGTCTATGTTACTTTTAGGCTCTCTCTTTGCTTAGAGGACCACTTTCACTGTTTTTTGTAGAGCTGGTTTGGTGTTCATGAATTCTTTTAGTTTTTGTTTGTCCTGGAAGCTTTTTGGCTCTCCTATTTTCAGTGACAGTCTAGCTGGATATAGTATTCTTGGCTACATATTTTTCTCATTTATTGCCCTGAATATATCATTCTAGTCCTTTCTGGCCTGCCAGGTCTCATGGATAAGTCTGCTGCCAATCTAATGTCTCTACTATTGTAGGTTACAGACCTCTTGTCCTAAACTGCTTTCAGGATTTTCTCTTTGTCTCTGAGATTTGTAAGTTTCACCTTAGGGGAAAAACAAGAAAGAGAGAGAAGGAAACCAAGAAATTGACTCTTAACTATAGAGAATAAACTAGTGGTTACCAGAATGGAGGTGGGTTGGGGATGGGTTAAATAGGTGATGGGGATTAAAGAGTGCACTAGTTGTGAGGAGCACCAGTATTTGTATAGAAGTATTGAATCACTCATTGTACACCTGAAACTAATATTACACTGTATAACTAAACGGAATTTAAACAAAACTAAAAATTCACAATGAAAGGATTAACCAGGAAATCAAAGATGAAATCAAAGCATACATGGAAACAAATGAAAATGAAAACACAATGGTCCAGAATCTTTTGGATGCAGCCAAAGCTATTCTAAGAGGGATGTGTATAACAAAAGAGGCCTATCTAAGATGTGTATAACAATACAGGCCTATCTACAGCAAGGAAAATCTCAAATAAAAAACCTAAACTTACCCCTAAAGGAGCTAGAAAAAGAACAAAGTCAAACAAAACAACAACAAATGAATAACAAACAAACAAAAGAATAACAAACTGTTTTATCAAACCAGTATAAGGAAGGAAATGATAAAGATTAGAACAGAAATAAGTGATATAGAAACAAAAACAAAAAAACCAATAGAATAAATCATTGAAATCAGGAGCTTGTTCTTTGAAAATAAAAATAAAATAAAATTCATTAACTACTAGCCAGACTTACCAAATAAAAAAAGAAAGGACACAAGTATACAGAATCATAAATGAAAGAAGAGAATTAACAGATAATAATAGAAATAAAAATAATTATAAGAGAATAATATAAGAAATTACATGCCAATAAATTGGACAACCTAGAAGAAATGAATAAATTCCTAGACACAAATAACTTCCCACAACTGAATCAGGAAGTAATAGAATATTTGACCAGCCCAATTACCAACAATGAAATTCAATCAATAATCAAAATCTCCCAATAAACAAAAGCTGAAGACCAGAGGGCTCACAGGTTAATTCTAACAAACACGGAAAGAAGAGTAAATACCTATCCTTCTCAAATTACTCCATAAAATAGAGGAGGAAGGAGACTTCCTCATTTGTTCCATTCAACCAGCATTATCCTGATATCAAAATTAGATAAACACACCACACACATGCAAAAGAGAACTACACGTCCATATTTCTCATGAACAGAGATGCAAAAATCCTCAACAAAATATTAGCACACCAAGTCCAACAATACATTAAAAAAATCATCCCCATGTTGAAGTGGGATTTATTTGCAGGATGCAAATATGATCAACATTTGCAAACCAATGTGATTGATCACATCACATCACATCAATAAAAGAGAGGATTAAAACCACATGATCATTTGAATAGATGCAGAAAAAACATTTGACAAAGTGCAACATGATTCATGTTGTAGGTTTAGTGGGAATGTACCTCAACATAATAAAGGCCATATATGAAAAAAACACCAGCTAACATCATACTCACTAGTGAAAAACTGAGCTTTCTGTAGAGTCAGGAACAAGACAAGAATGTCCACTCTCACCACTTCTGTTTGACATAGTATTGGAAGTCCTAGCCACAACAATCACACAAGAAAAAGGAATAAAAAGCAACCAAATTGGTAAGGAAAAAGTGAAACTTTCACTATTTGCAGATAACATGAGACTCTATATAGGAAATCATAAAGACTCCACCAAAAATTAGTAGAATTGATGAATGAATTCAGTAAGGTAGTAGGATACAAAACCAATGTAAAGAAATTTGTTGCATTTCTACGCATCAATAATGAAGCAGCAGAAAGAAACATTAAGAAAATGATCAATCTTTAATTGCACTGAAAACAATCAACTATCTAGGAATAAACTTATTCAAGGAGGTGAAAGACCTGTATTCTGAAAACTGTTAAACATTAATGAAAGAAATTGAAGATGATGTAAAAAAAAAAAAAAAAGGAAAGACATTCCATGCTCATGGATTGGAAGAACAAATATTGTTAAAATGTTTATGCTATTAAGAGCAATCTACACATTCAGAGGAATCCCTATCAATATACCATCAACAGTTTTCACAGAGTTGAAAGAAACAACTCTAAAATATGTATGGAACCACAAAAGACTACAAATAGCCAGAAGAATGTTGAAAAAGAAAAGAAAAGCTGGTGGCATCACAATGCTGCATTTCAAGCTCTATTACAAAGATGTATTTTTAAAAATATTTTAGTCACTTATTTTTGCTAGAGAAAGAGAGAGAGAGAGAAAGTGAGTACACAAGTGGGTGGGGGAAGGACAGAGGGAGAAACAGACTCCCCACTGAGCAGGGAGCCCGACACGGGACTCAATCCCTGGATCCTGAGATCAAGACCTAAGCCAAAGGCAGAGGCTTAACCTGTTATCATCAAGCCAGCATGGTACTGGCACAAAAATGGACACATATCGATGGAACAGAATGGAGAGCCCAGATATGGACCGTCAACTCTATGGTCAACTAATCTTCAACAAAGCAGCAAAGAATTATCCAATGGAAAAAGGACAGTCTCTCCAACAAATGGTGTTGGGAAAATTGGATAGCCATATGCAGAAGAATGCAACTGCACCACTTTCTTACACCATACACAAAAATAGACACAAAATGATGAAAGACATAAATGTGAGACAGGAATCTATCAAAATCCTAGAGGAGAACATAGGCAGCAATCTCATCAACCTTGGCCACAGCAACATCTTGCAAGACACATCTCCAAAGGCAAGGGAAACAAAAGCAAAACTGAACTATTGGGACTTCATCAAGATAAAAATGTTTTGCACAGAAAAGGAAACAGTCAAGAAAACTAAAAGACAACCCATCGAATAGGAGATGATATTTGCAAATGACATATCAGTTAAAGGGCTAGTATCCAAAATCTATAAAGAATTTCAAACCCCACAGCCAAAAAACAAATAATCCAGTCAATAACTGGGCAGAAGACAGGAACAGACGTTTTTCTTAAGAAAACATACAAATAGCCAACAAACACAAGAAAAAAATGCTCAACATCACTCGGCATCAGGGAAATGGGAATCAAAACCACAATGAGATACCACCTAACACCAGTCAGAATGGCTAAAATTAACAAGTCCAGGAAACGACAGATGTTGGCGAGGATGGGGAGAAGGAGGAACCCTCTTACACTGCTGGTGCAATGCAAACTGGTGCAGTCACTCTGGAAGACAAGAAGATTCCTCAAGAAGTTAAAAATAGAGCTACCCTATGATGCAGCAATTGCACTAGTACATATTTATCCAAAGAATACGAACAAAGTAATTCAAAAGGGGCATGTGCACTCCAATGTTTATACCAGCAATGTCCACAAGAGCCAAACTATTGTGGAAAGAGCTGAGATGTCCAGATGGACACATGAATGGAAAAAGAATATGTGGCATATATGCACAATGGAATATTACTCAGCCATCAAAAGGGATGAAATACTGCCATTTGCAATGATGGGGATGGAACTAGAGGGTATTATGCTAAGTGACATAGACAGTCAGAGAAAGACAAATACCATATGATTTCACTCATATGTGGAATTTAAGAAACAAAATAAATCAACATAGGGGAAGGGAAGGAAAAATAAAATAAGATGAAATCAGAGAGGGAGAAAAACCATAGGAGATTCTTAACTCTATGAAACAAACTAAGGGTTTCTGGAGGGGAGGTGGATGGGGGATGGGTAACTGGGTGATAAGCATTAAGAAGACATTTGAGGTAATGAGCAATGAGCATTATATACAACTGATGAATCACTGAACTCTACTCCTGAAACTAATAATATACTATATGTTAACTAATTGATTTTAAATAAAAATAAATAAGGGCGCCTGGGTGGCTCAGTTGGTTAAGCGACTGCCTTCGGCTCAGGTCATGATCCTGGAGTCCCAGGATCGAGTCCCACATCGGGCTCCCTGCTCAGCAGGGAGTCTGCTTCTCCCTCTGACCCTCCCCCCTCTCATGCTCTCTCTCTCTCTATCTCATTCTCTCTCAAATAAATAAATAAAATCTTTAAAAAAAATAAATAAATAAATAAATAAATAAATAAATAAAAATAAATAAATAAAACAAAATAGATTTCTCTCACTATTTAAAACTTTTATTTATGCCACTTCATTTTTATGAAAGACCTATATTAGTATGACTTGGCACTAACTGAAATAAATCTAAATATGATTCTCAGTTTTGTGAAATGGTAATTATTTTTCACTTTATGCCATTTTGCCTTATCAAAAGTTTCATAGGAACACTCTACTTTTGGATGGTAGGAAAAACCTGTATATTATTCCCCTGCTATCTAGCCTGAATTGCTGAGAAATTTTGAAAATTTTACAGAGGCTCTCTTGAAGTTAATGAGCCACATTCATCTTGGTGCTTTCAAGATTCTCTCTTTGCTTTGACTTGACAGTTTGATTATGTTTCTTGGTGTGCATCTCTTCAGATTCATTCTACTTCAAATTTATTGTGCTTTTTTAATATTTGTTTTTTCATTTACTTCCTCAAAATTTGGAAAATTGTGGCCATTTTTCTTAATAAACCCTTTTTTTGTACCCTTTCTGTGACTCATAATATGTATATTAGTTCCTTGTAATATCCAAGACATCCCTTATCCTGTGTTCACTTTGCTTCTTTTATTTTTTGCTCCTGTCTCAATTTTGCTTATTCTTTTTGAGCCTTTTCACGTCTGCTGCTGATCCCCATTAGTAAAATTTTCAAATCAGTAATTGTACCTTTCAGGTCCAGAATCTGTTTGATTCTTTTTCTTAATTTCTGTCTCTTTTTTTATATTCTTATTTTGTTTATGTATTGTTCAGATTGTCTGTCCCTATTTCCCTTCAGCTCATTGATTATACTTCAGATAGCTTTTTTTAAATCTTTGTTAATTGATTCAGACTTCCATGTTTCTTTAGAGTTTGTTTCTCTAAACAAATGGGCATGTTTGTTTCTTTTTATGGTATATTCTTTTCTTTTGTTGGCAATCACACATTTGAAAAAAGTAGCAACCCCAGTCTTTTGCAGACTGGCTGTACTCAGAGGAACACCTTCACTGGCTGAGGACTACCCTAGCTCAAAACTCCAAATTTTATCAAAACTGCTCTGAGAATGAATCTTCCCTTGGCTTGTGCATATGGTTTTATTCCAGTTTTCTGCATACATGGTCCCTTTTAAATGTCCTAATTGCCCTTAGATGTACACTCCTGTTTTTTCTTAAGGTCTTTTTTCTATTGTATTTCTTTCCTTCAATCCCTTGTCTCCACACACACATGGGTCTGCACATACCCTGCACTTCAAAAGTACTTATATATTCACTACTGCTTTCAGCAGTCATCATCCCAATATTGAAATTATACCACCATTCTCATAAGCTCTCCAAGTCAGGCAAAGTGGAATCTAGTCCCAGGACACCAAGATCATGACCTGAGCTGAAATCAGACACTTAACCAACTGAGCCACCCAAGTGCGCCAAGGATGTTTACTATATGTAAGAAAAAGAGGAAACAAAGTACCAAAAATTACCAGGAATATTTGACAAAGAATACAATGGAATTTATAAAAACTGTAAAACGTAATTTAAATTAAACCTCAAAAGAAGGCACCTGAGTGGTGCAGTCAGTTAAGTGCCCAACTCTTGGTTTCAGATCAGGTCATGATCTCCGGGTCAATGAGATTGAGCCCCACTTGGGGCTTTGCACTCAGCAGGGAGTCTGCTTGGGATTCTCTCCCCCTCTGCCCCTCCCCAGTCCAGTCTCTCTCTCTCTCTCTCTCTCTAATATAAATAAGTAAACCTTTTTTTTTTTTTAAAATCTCAAAGGAAGTTTTCAACAGTAGATTAGAGATAATAGAAAAATCAGAACTGAAGAACTACTGATCTGGAAGATATATCTCAAGAATTATCCAGAATACAACCCAGGAAGATAAAAAGTTAAATATATCAGAGAATCTAAGAGATTAGAAGATGGAATGAGAAGGTCTTATTTGTATAATCATGGTGTGGAAAAGATAAATGTTATTCCCAGTAGCCAGTTTTTCCTCTTTTAAAGAGTGTAGAACCTCTGGATTTGAATGAAGCATACAGGAGCCCTGAATAAAAACTGTATTTCTAGACTGCCTTGCAACTAAATGCAGCCATAACTTGGACAATAGAGTTAGTAGGAAATACTTGCAAAAAGTATAATTAAAGGAGAAAGGTTATGCTTTCTCCCATTTTTCACTTCCTGTTGTCTGGCATGCTGACTGGAATTGAGATTTAGTGTGCACCATGAGCTGAATTAGAGAATTAAAGGTCATGCACTGAAGGATAAGATAGAAGGAGCTGGAATTCCTGAAAATGTCAACATAAAAAGCCAGGAATCCTCAGGGCACCTGGGGGGCTCAGCCTGTTAATCATTCAATTCTTGATTCAGGCTCAGGTCTTGATCTCAGGGTGATTAGTTCAAATACCATGTCAGGTTCCACACTGGAGTGGGGCCTACTAAAAAATAAGAATAATAAAGAAAGAAAAATAAACTTTTATCTTGTTTGTCATAAAGTATTTCTGTCACATACAGCCAAAGCTGATGGTAATAACTAAGGTGGAGATAACATTAGAACATCAAGCACTAACATATTGATTGAAAAAAGGGAAAGCCAGGGCACCTTAGTGGCTCAATCAATTGGGCATCCAACTCAATTTCAGCTTGGATGTGAGATCCAGCCCTGCTTCAGGCTCTGTGCTGGGCATGGAGGCTGCTTGGAACTCCCTCTCTCCGCTCCCTCTGTCCCTCACCCCCAACTCACCCTCTTATCTCTCTTTCTCTCTAAACAAGATAAAGAAGAAAAAAGAAAGAAAAACAGGAAAAGCCACTTGATCATTTCAATAAATAATTGATTAAACTCAATATTCATTCAATAATTTTTTTCAAAAACTAAAGATAGAAGAAAATCTCTTTAACTCTACAATAGTTATCTAGCAAAAGCCTATGGAAAACATCAGGTAAAATAGCTAAACAAAAATTATTTTCAACAAATGACCTATGAAGAAAGTAAAAAGATGAACCACAAATTGGAAGGACCTATCTTCAACGTATATAGTCAAAAGGAAAATGAAGTACAGAATATATTTTAAAACTCTGAAAAGCTAGTAAGAGATACATAATAACCCTGTAGAGAAATAGGCAAAAGACATAAACAGGCATTTACAGAAAGGAAAATCTCCAAATTTCCATAGACCTTTGAAGACACCTACTGTCATTAATAATAAGTATAATGAGGATTGAAACCTCAATAAATATAATTTTACATCCAGTCTATTAAAAAGTATATGCCAATTGTTGCTTAAGATGTGGAATAATAGTAATCCTCTTCTATTGGTGGAAGTATATTTTGGAAAATAAATTGGCATTACTTAATTAATAACATATATTTAATTGTTAATACCCCAGTTTCCTTAAGATGAGGCCATAACCAAAATCAATACTTATTTATAGAGTTATTAAGAGTAGTAAATGATATATCACATGTAACATTTTATAATAGGAAAATAGTCATGTAAAATGTATATCATAGAATAGTATACAGAAATTGAGCAAAACTTTAGTTATTTATATCAATTAGGATGAATCTTCTGACCATAATGATAAAACATAAGTAAATAGAAAATTTAGTATGACATTAACTAGCTAAAATTTAAGATTTGTAGAAGTTAATTTTACATAAAATTAAAATTTTCCTGAGTAAATTTACATATCTGGTAATTATAGAATAAAGCAAAATAATGAGAAACATAAAACAAAAATAATGGCATAAAATTCAGATTCAGAAATACTTTATATGTAATAAAATGATTAAGAGAATAATAGACACAATAGGAGTGAGACACAATGGGGTTCCCTGGGTGGCTCAGTTAGTTAAGGTCTGTCTCTGGCTCAGGTCATGATCTCAGGGTCCTGGGATCCAGTCCTACATTGGGCTCTGTGCTCAGCGAGGAGAGTTCTTCTTCCTCTCCCTCTACCTGCCACTCCTCCTGCTGTGCTCTCTCTATGTCAAATAAATAAATAATATTTTTTTTTAAAAAAAGGAGTAACCACATGGTTTCAGAAATGATAATGTTCAGTTTTATAAGCTGAATAGTGAGATGTGAATTTTTGAAATGCTCTATAACTTACATATGTAATTATAAATTTTTAAAGCATGAAATAGTTCCTAATAAAATCAGAAAAAGTATCAGAGAAGATATAGAGAATAACTGGGAGGGGGGCCTAAGGGACAAGGAATATGAATGAAATATCTAGAAGGACAAGGTAGAAATTGGTAACTGGTTGCCTGTGGACAGGCAATGAAATGCTAGTGGATGGCAAAAATTTTATTAAGCCATTTTCATTTTAAATTAAAAGATAAAATATCATTTAAATTAAATATATGTTAATGTTAAACAATAATATAAATGGAAGATAAGTATAAATGAAGAAATACTATAAATACAATATAAACAAACACCAATCTCAATCTCCTCAGACAGAGGTATTTTCATTCCTGTAACTTACCACTTCTAACTTCATTATAGGTACACAACTGATTAGAGTTAAGATGGCAGCATAGTAGGAGGCTTGCCTTGTCCCTTAGACACAGTTAGATGACTATCAAATCACTGTGAATACCCAAGAAATTGACCTGAGACTGACAGAAAAAACTTCACAACTAAAGGGAGAAAAGAGGCCACATCAAGGAAGATGAGAAGTGCAGAGATTGTGTTGGGGGACAAGGGATCATGGGTGCTCGGGAGGGGAGGGAGTCCTGGTCATGGAGAAAAGCAAGAGAGAGTGGAGCATATAGGGATATGCACAAGGAGAACACTTGCCCCAAAGTCACTGACTGGGAAAATGAAGACCTGATTTTTTGAGATTTGGTAACCAGCAGGGCTTGAAGACTGGAGTTTTAAGAGTCAGCAGCCTTTGCTGAAAAAGAGACCTGAGGGTGCTCCCCTACTTCTGGAGAGGAAGCAAGCAAACACCTCTGGGGTAGACAGCACAGTCTGAGGAATACCTAAAACCCACAGGAGAGACTGTTTCCACTTCTTGGAGCCCATATGTGAAGGTGACATTTGCAGTCACATCTCCAGGAACAGAAGACCCAGTGGGTGCTTTTCCCTCACCAACCCCTCACATAGACAGAGACACCTGGTGGGGGTTGCTAACCCAGAGACTGGCTCTTTCACCTGCTTTGCTTCATATCCCATGCCCCTTTGCACAGTGCAACTTCCCTTCCTGGCCAAACCTGCATCTGTGCAGTATGACAAGACCCATCTCCCAGAATAAGAGTACAGGCCCCCAGCACAGCACATCCTTAAAGTTTGGAGTTTTAATAGTCAGCAGCTTTGAATGAGCTAGAGCCCAAACTGCACTGTGCTGCTCCAGGCAGGCAAGCAAACCAGAGAGAGAGTGTGAAAATAGTGATTCAAAAAAACCAGCTGGGATTCAGGAGGGGAAATTATTCTACTGGGAGTGCTTCCTTGAAGGCAACAACACAGAGACCCTTCCCCAGCAGCATCTTTTCCCCTGCCCCTCAGCATAAGCCAATTTCAGTAAATAGCACAGCAGCAACACTGGCTGCCTGATCTGTTTACCCCAAGTCCCACCCTTTTGTGCCTGATGGAGAATTTAAAGGGGCAATCCCAAGGATATTCATTATGCTTTTAAAAAAGCATGGAAGACACCAGGGAGTCACTTACTGGAGAGATAAAAGAATTAAAAAAAAAAAAAAACTGCCAGAAAAGAAGCAGAGGATTAAATAAGTGATATAGAAAACAGAATAATGGAAAACAATGAAGGTGAACAAAAGAGAGAAAGAAGAATGGTGCACCATGAGAATAGACTTAGGGAACTCAGTGACTCCATCAAATGTAATAACATTTGTATCATAGGAGTCCCACAAGAAGAGAGAGAAAGAGGGGGCAGAAAAGTTATTTGAGGAAATCAGCTGAAAACTTCCCTAAGCTGGAGAAGGAAACACATCCAAATCCAGGAGGCACAGAGAACTCCCATCAAAAATCAACAAAAGCAGCCAACACCAAGACTTGTCATAGTTAAATTTGCAAAATATAGTGATAGAGAAAAAAAATCCCCAAAACTCAAGACAATAGAAGTCCCTAACTTATGAGGGAAAATCCATAAGTCTAGCAGCAGATCTCTCCATACAAATTTCACAAGCCAGAAGAGAGTTGCATGATATATTCAATGTGTTGAATGGCAAAAATCTGCAGCTAAGAATACTCTATCCAGCAAGATTATCATTCAGAATAGAGAAGTAGAGAGACACCTGGGTGACTCAGTCAGTTAAGCATTTACCTTCTGGTGAGGTCATGATCTCAGGGTCCTGGGATCAAGTCCTGCGTTGAGCTCCCTGCTCAGTAGGGATCTGCTTCTCCCTCAGTCCACGGGTCCCCCTTCTTGTGCTCTCTCTCTCTCTCTCTAAACAAATACATAAATAAATAAATAATAAATAAATAAACGTTTTGTGTTAAAAAAAAAAAAGAATGCAGAAGGAGACTTAAAAGACTTAAAGGAGTTCATGACCTCTAAACCAGCTCCGCAAGAAATACTAAAGGGGACACTTTGAGTAGAAAGGAAAGGCCAAAAGTGACAAAGACAAGAAAGGAACAAAGATCTCTAGAAACAATTACAAAACAGGTAATAAAATGACACATATTAGTGTCTCTCTATATCAATAATTACTCTTAATGTAAATGAATTAAATACTCCAATCAAAAGACATAGGGTGTCAGAATGGATTAAAAAAAAAAAGACCCATTTACATGCTGCCTATAAGAGACTCATTTTAGACCTAAAGGAGTCTGCAAATTGAAAGTGAGGGAATGGAGAATGATTTATCATCCTAATGGACATGAAAAAGCTGGAGTAGCCATACTTATATCGGACAAGCTAGACTTTAAAACAAAGATCAAAACAAGAGATGAAGAAGGGCACTACATCATAATAAAGGGGATAATCCAACAAGATCTACCAATTATAAATACTTATGCCCCCAACATGTTTTATATACATATATATAAAACAAGGAACCCATTGGTAATAACACAAAAACTAACACAGCAATGGACAGATCATCCAAACAGAAAAAAACATGGCTTTGAATGGCACACAGGACAAGATGGATTTAACATATATGTTCAGAACATTTCATCCTAAAGCAGCAAAATACACATTCTTTTCAAATGCACATGGAACATTCTCCAGAATAGATCACATAGTAGGTAACAAAACAGTCCTCAACAAGTACAACAAGACTAAGATCATACCATGCATATTTTCTGACCACGACACTATGAAACTTGAAGTCAACTACAAGAAAAAATTTGGGCAGATTGCAAATGCATAGAGGTTAAACAACATGCTATTAAAGAATGAATGGGTCAACCAGGAAATCAAAAAAGAAAGAAAGAAATACATGGAAATAAATAAAAATGAAAAGGCAATGGTCCAAAACATTTGGGATACACTATAAAAGGGATGCTTATAGCAATACAGACCTACCTTGAGAAGCAAGAAAAATCTCAAATAAACCACCTAACCTTACACCAGATGATCTAGAAAAACAACAAATGAAGCTAAAAGGCATTAGAAGGGAAACAATAAAGATTACAGCAAGAGTAAATTATATAAAACTAAAAACCCAGTAGAACAAATCAATGAAACTAGGAGTGGTTCACTGAAAAAGAATTAATAAAAATTATAAACCCTAGCCAGACTTATCAAAAAGAAAAGAGAATGCAGGCACCTGGGTGGCTCAGTCTTTAAGGGTTTGTCTTCAGCTCAGGTCATGATCCCAGGGTCCTGGGATTAAACCCCGCATCGGGATCCCTGCTCAATGGGGAGCATGCTTCTCCCTCTCTCACTCCCCTGCTTGTGTTCCTTCTCTCGCTGACTCTTTCTCTGTCAAATAAATAAAGAAAATCTTTTCTAAAAAAGAGAGAGAACAGGCTCAAATAAATAAAATCACAAATTAGAGAGGAGAAGTAACAACCAACACCACAGAAATACAATCATTATAAGAGATTATTATGAAAAATTATATGCCAACAAATTGAATAACTTGGGAAAAAATGGATAAATTCCCAAAACATTTAAACTACCAAGATTGAAACAGGAAGAAATAGAAAACTTAAACAGACCCACAAACAGCAAAGAAATTGAATCAGTAGTCAAAAATCTCCCAAGAAGCAAGTCAAGGGCCAGGTGGCTTCCCTGGTGAATTCTACCAACTTTTAAAAAGAGTTAATACCTATTTTTCTCAAACTATTTCAAAAAATAGAAAAGGAAGGAAAACTTCCAAATTCATTCTATGAGGCCAGCATTAGGCTGATGATTCCCAAACCAGACAGACTGCACTAAAAAAGAGAATTACAGGTCAATATTCCTGATGAACATGGATGCAAAAATTCGTAACAAAATAGTAGTAAATCAAATCCAACAGTCATTGAAAGAATTATTCAACACAATCAAGTGGGATTTGTTCCTGGGTGCAAGTGTGGTTCAATATTTGCAAATCAATCAATGTGATATGCCACATTAATTAACTAAAAAAAGGATAGAAACCATATGATCCCTCCAATAGATGTAAAAAAAAAAAGCATTTCACAAAGTACAACATCCATTCATGATAAAGGCCATATTTAAAAATACACAACTAAAATCATCCTCATTGTGGAAAAACAGAACTTTTCCTCTACAGTCAGGAACAAGACAAGGATGTCCACTCACACCACTGCTGTTCAACACAGTACTGGAAATCCTAGCCTCAGCAATCAGACAACAAGAAGAAATAAAGGCATCCAAGTTGGCAAGGAAGAAGTCAGAATTTCACTCTTTGCGGATGACATGATACTCTATATAGAAAACCAAAAAGACTCCACTAAAAAACTGCTAGAACTAATACATAAATTAAGTAAAATCGCAGTATATAAAATCAATGTACGGAAATCTGTTACATTTCTATATACTGATAATGAAGCAGCAGAAAGAGAAATCAAGGAATCAATCCCATTTACAATTGCACCAAAAACCATAAAATACCTAGGAATAAACCTAAAAGACCTTACTCTGAAAACTATAGAACACTGATGAAAGAAATTGAAAAGTATATTAAAGAAATGGAAAAACATTCCATGCTTATGGATTGGAAGAAAAATATTGTTAAAATGTCTATATTGCCCAGAGTATCTACACATTTAATGTCATCCCTATCAAAATACCAGCCGCACTTTTCACAGAGTTAGAACAAACAATCCTAAATTTTGTGTGGAACTACAAAAGACCTCCAATAACAACAGCAAAAGAAAAGCAAATCTGGAGGCTTCACAATTCCTGACATCAAATTTATTACAAAGCTGCAGTGATCAAAACAGTATGGTTTGACACAAAAACAGAACATAAATCAATGGAACAGAGTAGAAGACCCAGAAATGAACCCACACAACATGGTCAGCAAAGCAGGAAAGAAAATCTCATGGAAAAAAAGATAGTCTCTTCAACAAATAGTGTTGGGTAAACTGGAGAGCAACATGCAGAAGAATGAAACTGGACTACTTTCTTACACCATATACAAAAGTAAATTCAAAATCGACAGAAGACCTAAATGTGAGAAATCATAAAAATTCTAGAGGAAAATACAGACAGCAAACTATTTGACATCGGCCAGAGCTACTTCTTACTAGATAGGTCTCCTGAGGTGAGGGATACAAAAGCAAAACTGAACTATTGGGACTTCATCAAGATAAAAAGCTTCTGCACAACAAAGGAAACAATAAAACTAAAAGGTAAACTGCAGAATGGGAGGATATTTGCAAATGACATATCCAATAAAGGGTTAGTATCCAAAATATATCAAGAACTTTTCATACTCAACACCCAAAAAGCTATCCAGTTAAACAGTGGGCAGAAGACATGAATAGACATTTTTCCAAAGAAGACATCCAGATGGCTAATAGACACATAAAAAGATGCTCAATATCACTCATCATCAGGGAAATACAAAAGTTTGATAAGATATCACCTCATATGAGTCAAATTCTTAATCTCAGGAAACAAACTGAGTGTTACTGGAGTTGTTGGGGTGGGAGGGATGGGGTGGCTGGGTGATGGACATTGGGGAGGGTATGTGCTACGGTGAGCACTGTGAATTGTGCAAGACTGTTGAATCACAGATCTGTACTTCTGAAACAAATAACGCAACATATTTTAAGAAAAAAGAAAAAGAAGAAGATAACAGGAGAGGAAGAAAAGGGGAGTATGTCAGAGGGGGAGACGAACCATGAGAGATGATGGACTCTGAAAAACAAACTGAGGGTTCTAGAGGGGAGGGGGTGGGGGGATGGGTTAGCCTAGTGATGGGTATTGAGGAGGGCACGTTCTGCGTGGAGCACTGGGTGTTATGAACAAACAATGAATCATGGAACACTGCACCAAAAACTAATGATGTAATATATGGTGATTAACATAACAATAAAAAAATTAAAAAAAAAGATATCACCTCATATGAGTCAGAATGGCTAAATATATACATATTTTTTCTTTGTTATGCCTTAACTTTGTTTTATTTATTAGATTAAAATTATGTGTTATTTTAAACATAAATTCTTTCAAAGAACGTCTCCGAAACTTGAAGTTCTTCGGATTTCCACAGTCATGCGTTTGTCAGTATCACTTGTACAAAAGATATTTCAGTCTGTCAGTCTTACACATAACTACTCCTATTTCATTGGAATTTATTAGCTGTAGCTCCAAAATAAGTAGAATTCATCAAATCTCATTGTAAGATGCTATGTAATAAAAAAGTTAATTGAAAAATTTTCATAAACAAAAAGCAACAAGTTGACAATTTAAAGAATTCTTGAGGGGCGCCTGGGTGGCTCAGTCTGTTAAGTGTCTGCCTTTGGCTCAGGTCGTGATCCCAGGGTCCTGGAATCAAGCCCCACGATGGACTCCCTGCTCAGGGAGCCTGCTTCTCCCTCTCCCTCTGCTGCTCCCCCTGCTTGTGCTCTCTCTCCTCTCTCTCAAATAAATAAATAAAATCTTCAAAAAGAAAAAAAATAAAGAACTCTTGGGGCATCTGGGTGGCTCAATCATTAAGCATCTGCCTTTGGCTCAAGTCATGATCTCTCTGCTTGAGGATTCTCTCCCTCTCCCTCTGCCCCTCCCCCTGCTCTGTCTCCCTCACTAGTGCTCTCTCTCTTTCTCTAGGATAAATAAATCTTTAAAAAATAAAAATAAGGGACTCCAGCTTACAGACTTTAATAGCGTTTGTTAATTATTGCCGCAAGACAAAAAACAACAACAAACTTAAATCTGAAGTTATACATAAAAGACTAACTTTGAAGAAAATAAGGAGTCAAAGAAACAAAAGAATGCAATCAAACAATATCCACTTTTCCTGAGAAATCCTACATGAAAATTACTTGGTATTATCAATGTATGAGAAGGAAACAAATAGAGAAAAACATAATCAAAGGATTTAATAGATATTAAATATTTGCAATGTAGCACTTCTTTGGATTCCTAACTGACATTGTGAAAAAATGAGATAATTGGGGAAATCTAGACACTGACCAGATAATTATGAAGAAATTGTCATTTTTTTAGGTTTGCTAATGGTAGAGTGGCTATATTTCTGTTTAGAGTCCTTATCTTTTAGAACTTTATAGAGTAAAAAGTTTATGGTGAAGTGATATATTTGGAACATGCTGCAAAGCAATTTGGAAGTAGGGATAGGGGATGATATACATTCATTCATTCATTCAGTCAGTCAGTCAGTCAGTCAGTCAGTCAGTCATCATTTTACCTTTTATTATCGGGATTATGAAAATAGATGTGAGACTCTCTAAATATTTTTCCTTTGCCAGAAGGGTGATAAGCTTTGTTAGTATAGAGCACTGGACAGACATTGCATAAGGAAAGGATTTTGTTTCCAAGTTCTGGTGCACTCTCTTGCTAGGTTCCTACACTGATCAAAGGTTCTCAAGTGGTTCCTATAATAGGTAGCAACAACAGCCTATGTGACCAATAACCCACCTTATGTGGTTGGCTCTATGAGACAACTCTCCATGTACAGCTTTCTCTAATACCCTAGATAGCAGATGTACAACAGTGCCAGGGAGTGATGTCTAGCAGGGCACCGTAGCATCTTCTCTGTCATCCAGTGAACTGTGACCATGACATTTCCCATACTAGATTTCAACAATAGACAGGTAAGGGACTCTTCCTTGGGTATTGCTCCCAAGAAATGGCTCCTTATTATATTATTTCTATAGAGTTCTCTTTACCCCCTCCCTTTTTTTAAGTAGGATCCATGCCCAGCAGGGAGGCCAATGCAGGGCTTGAATTCATGACCCTGAGGTCAGGACCTGAGCTGAGATTGAGTTGGATACTTAACTGACTGAGTCATCCAGGTGCCCCATTCTTTACTTCTTAAGTCAATCTTCTTAAAGTCAATCTCTTATTATACAAATCTCCTGAGTAAACACTTAACAATTCTTTATATTAAATAGTTCTTCATATTAAACATTTCATTATTTAAAATACGGTGTGGTTGTGGGGTGCCTGGGTGGCTCAGTCAGTTGGGCATCTGCCTTCGGCTGGGGTCATGATCCCGGGGTCCTGAGGTCAGGCTCCTTGCTTGGCAGAGAGTCTGTTTCTCCCTCTCCCCCTCCGCCTCTTCCTCCCACTCCTCTCCACCTCTCCCCCTCCACCTCTTCCCCTACCCCCACCCACTCGTGCTCTCCTTCTCTCAAATAAATGAATAAAATTTTAAAAATAATAAATAAATTAAATAAAATATAGGTGTCATTTTTTATACTAATTGAATCCAGACAGAAACAGGAGATATAGATGAAACAAAACTGGGTTAAAATATATTAAGTTTCCAAAATTACGTTATCAAAGTAGAGATGGTTTTCCACTTTTATCAGACAAGTAGAGAAACTTACCCAGTATGCCTAGCACATAGTGTAATCTGCCGCAAATCCACATAGTATGATCTGGCAGCCCATCTTTACAACCAATGTTCTCAACTATCTCCCCTAAAGTCACTACCATAGGATATTTTAAGACTTTCCATCCCTCAAGTATTTTAAAAGCAATTTACATGCTTCTGATCATAAATTATTTTATTCCCATGGAAAATCCTATTAAAAATTAATCTACTTCCAAAGAGAGTTGAAGAAGGAAATAGTTACTTGTTTGCTATTCTCTGCAAATCCAAATCCTATAATATTCTTTCTATAATGGTAGTATATCCCCATGTCCAAGAAATCTAGAACAGGCACTTGAAGGGAATGACCTTTACCAATATGATCTCAGAAAGTATCTCATTCACCCTTCATGCCAGGGACTAAGAATGGGTTTCCAACTGTCACAAATTTGGTGAGGGATATTATGTGTATTTTAGATTTTACCCTCAGAAGAGCTCTTTAAATGTGTTATAACATTTTTAAAAGAGGAATATAAGACTCATTTGGTTAGCCATCCAAATTAAACTCTGTGCCAAACACCAAGTTTGGTATACTCTATTGTTTTTTATTTAAATTCAATTTAATTAACATATAGTGTATTATTATTTTCGGGGGTAGAATTTAGTGATTCATCAGTTGCCTATACCATCCAGTGCTCATTTCAAGTGCCCTCCTTAATGCCCATCACCCAGTTACCCCATCCCTCCACCCACCTCACCTCCAGCAACACTCAATTTGTTTCCTATAGGTAAGAGTCTCTTATGATTTATCTCCCTCTCTGTTTTCATCTTATTTTCTGTCCCTTTCTCTATGCTCATCTGTTTTGTTTCTTAAATTTCACATATGAATGAAATCCTATGATGTTTCGACTGAGTTATTTTGCTTAGCATAAGACTCTGTAGTTCCATCCATATGGTTGCAAATGGCAAAATTTCATTCTTTTTGATGCCTGAGTAAAATGGAATATTCCCTTGTGTGTGTGTATATATGAATGAATGAATGAATTCCATTATATATAGATAGAGAGAGAGAGAGATATCTTCTTTATCTATACATCTGTTGATGGACATCTGGCCTCTCCATATTTTGGCTATTGTGGACATTGCTGCTATAAACATTGGAGTGCAAATCACTGTGTTTGTATCCTTTAGACACCTTCCAGCCCAGGAATAAGTCCCACTTTGTCATGGTGAATAATTCTTTTAATGTACTGTTGGATCTTATTAGCTAGTATCCTGGCAAGAATTTTTGCATCCATGTTCATCAGGGATATTTGTCTGTAATTCTTTTTGGTGGGGTCTTTGGTTTTTGGATAAAGACAATGCTGGGCTCATAGAATGAGTTTGGAAGTTTTTCTTCCCTTTCTATTTTTTTAAAAGCTTTGGAAGAATAGGTATTAATTCTTCTTTTAATGTTTGGGGTGCCTGGCTGGCTGAGTCAGTTAACATCTGCCTTCAGCTCAGGTCGTGATCCCCGGGTCCTGGGATAGAGCCCCACGTCGGGCTCCCTGCTCAGAGGGAGCCTGCTTCTCCCTTTCCCTCTGCCCCCTGGCTCGTGCTCTCTCTGTCTCTCTTAAACAAACAAACAAACAAACAAACAAACAAACAAATAAATAAAATAATCTTTAAATAAATAATAAATAAAATAATCTTTAAATAAATAAATAAATAATAAATGAAAATAATTTTTAAATGTTCGGTAGAATTCCTCTGGGAGGCCATCGGGCCTGGACTCTTGTTTGTTGGAGATTTATGATTACTGCTTCAGTGCCTTTGCTGGTTTGGGGTCTGTTCAGGTCCTATTTTAGTTTTGGTAGTTTATTTTTTTTTTAAGATTTTATTTATTTATTTGACAGAGAGAGAGAGCACAAGCAGGGAGAGCAGGAGAGGGAGAGGGAGAAGCAGACTCTCCACTGAGCAGGGAGCCCAACTTGGGGCTCAATCCTAGGACCCTGGGATCATGACCCTAGCCAAAATTGGATGCTTAATCAACTGAGCCACCCAGGTGTCCCAGTTCTGATAGTTTGTATGTTTCTAGAAATGCATCCCTTTCTTCCAGATTGCCTAATTTTTTGGCAAATAATTGCTCACCATATTCTCTTATAATTATATTTCTTCAATGTTGGCTGTGATCTCTCCTCTTTCCTTCATGATTTCTCTTATTTGGGGCCTTTCTCTTTTCTTTTTGATAAGTCTGACTAGGGGTTATCTATCTTATCAATTCTTTCAAAGAACAAGCCCCTAGTTTCATTGATCTGTTCAACTGTTCTTTTGATTTCTGTCGTTGATTTCTGCTCTAATCTTTATTTCTCTTCTCCTGCTGTATTTAGCCTCTTTTTGCTGTTCTTTTTCAGCTTCTTTAGGTTAGGTTGTGTATTTGAGAATTTTCTTGTTTCTTGTGAAAGATTTGTATTGCTATATACAAGGCCTTTGGAGAACACAACCTTGCCAACAACTTCATCTTGGACTTCAAGTCTCTATAACCATGAGAAAATACATTTCTGTTGTTTGAACCTCCCAATCTATGGTATCTTGTTATGAGAGCCCTAGCAAATGAATGCATTAAGTATCCATAGTGTTCTAATTGAATAATTCTTTGAAGGTGTCACTTCATAACTGTTCCAAGGTATCTCTCAAGTGAGGAAAAAAGATCAACTATTTGCCAGGCCATGGACAATACCTGCTACTAGAGAAGGTAGCAGTAAAATATCAAAGAACCAAGAGTGAGGATAGTGATTATGAATGCTGCCCAAGAATGCTGAGGTAGTTTACCAGGTGGAGGCATAATGGTAGGTACTGTTTGGTAACATTTTGTAGAGAAAATATATTCCATATGCACACACATTTAAAAATATCTAATACCTTATGGTTTCCTGTTTTGGATTTTGTTACATATATTTGATATTCTAAATCAATTTGGATTATTTCATTATGTCTTGTCCTACACTATTTGCACATATGTCCACAAATAACCTTATCCTCTATCCATGATTCTTAAATATTATCACTTTAGGTTTTTTTAAGATTTTTTATTTATTTTAGAGAGACAGAGAGAGAAGGAGTATGAGAGAGAGTTGGGGAAGTGGAAGACGGAGAGAACCTTCAAGCAGACCCCATGCTAAGCGGGGAGTCCAATGCAGGGCTTGATCCCATGACTCATGAGATCATGACCTGAGCTGAAACCAAGAGTCAGTTAAATATTATCTTTGAATTTGCTTCCATCAAAAGGTGGAGCTTGGGAAGATTAATGTCAATAAGTTAAGGGAATAGGAAACACCAGTCATCCTTCATATAAATAGACATAGATTGAACAACAATATAGAGGCCAATTGCCTTTGTAAAATCAAAAAGTCAGTTAAAATATCCCTATACTCCAGGCAAGCAGTACGTTAACCAAAGGGCAGCCAGATAGAAAAATTCCCAGAATTTACTGACCAGAGCCTCTGCTGTTCCTTCCCCCACTACTCCAGTAATT
Source organism: Zalophus californianus (assembly GCF_009762305.2). NCBI lineage: Eukaryota > Metazoa > Chordata > Mammalia > Carnivora > Otariidae > Zalophus > Zalophus californianus. The sequence goes on along the minus strand of NC_045613.1, from coordinate 542,131 downwards.
GGTAGGAAAGCCTACATCCCCAAAGCCTACATTCTCCATTGGAAGAAAAAGTAAGAAAATGTAAGTGCAGTGGTCTGAATTTTCAGGTTGCTGCCCAGGGACTGGTTTCTGTCCTTCATGAATCTAAGCAATGACAGGTACATGATGCCATGTTTCTGAGTATTGAAAACAAAGGCAGTCAGGGGCACCTGGGTGGGACAGTCAGTTGAGCAGCTGACTCTTGATTTCAGCTCGGGTCATGATCTCAGGATTGTAAGGTCAATCCACATGTAGGGCTCCAGGCTCTGCAACTCAATGTGGAGTATGCTTGTCTCTATGCCTCTTCCTCTGCTCCTCCCTCTGATGGCTTTCTCTGTCTAAAATAATAAATAAATTAAAAAAGAAAGAAAAAAAGAAAGAAGGAAGGAGGGAGGGAGGGAGGGAGGAAAGGCAATCAGCCAAGCTTCCTTTAGCAGGAGATTCTCACATTACCATAGTGGAGAGACATACAGTAATGTGCTTTACCAGAGAAGATGCAGTATCAATATTAGGCAGATACAGTTGGGTGCTCCTGAGTTCAAAAAAAAGAAAGAAAGAAAGAAAAGCAAGTTCAGAGGTGTACATACAGTATGGAGAGAATGCATCCACAGAAAATGCCTTCAAAGTTCTTCAGATTCTCTAGCCTGACTGATTGGAGAAAGTCCTCTTTGTATGAAATATACTGCAAAGACGGTGAGAGATATTTGAGTTTTGAAATGCTAAAGTCCAAACAGAAAATAATGAGACATACAAAGAAATAGAAATATACTTTTTTTAAAGGAACAAATTTAATCTCTAGAAACTGACTCTAAAAAGATAGAGATCCATTACCATACAAAAAATTAGAAATAACAGTCATAAGTATGTTAAATGAATTAAGAGTCAGATGGACAACTAAACAAAATCAGAAAATGACACATTAACAAAATGAGAATTCAGTAAAGAGATAAAAACTATTGAGGAGAACCAAACAAATTTTGGACATGAAGAATACAATAACTAAATTGAACATTTCAATAGAGGAAATCAACAGCCAATTTGAACAGGTACAAAAAAGGAATGTATGAACACAAAGAAAAAGAGTTTAAAAATCACTAAGATAGAGAAGCAATAATTAAAAGTAATAAAAAAGTTAACAGAGACTGTGAGAGTTATAGGACATCATCAGGTAGAACAATAAAAGCATCATTAGAACTCCAGAAGAAGGACAGAAGTATGCATTACTAAGGCCAGAAACTGATAAGAGAAATGAACATATCTGATAAGAGAAATGAACATACAAATTTAGGGAGCTCAAAGAACTTCAACCAGGAAAAATTTTAAAAGACTTAAAGAGATGTCAAAAATAAATTATTATGAAGTCACAAAGAGAGATTCTTGAAAGCAACAAGAGAAAAGTAGCTTGATATATACAAAGAAACTGCTATTAGATTTTCAGCATTATATCAGCATTAAACTTGCAGGCCAGAAGGGAAAGAGATAAAATATACAAATGTTAAAGAAAAAAAGTGTCAAATAACAATACCATTTCTGAAAAAACTGTCCTTCAAAAACAAAGGAAAATTCAGGCCTTTCTAGATAAAAATTGAGGGAGTTCATCATCACTAACTCTGATCTAAAAGAAATGTTGAAGAGAGACTTTGAAGTTTAAGCAAAAAGTGATAAAGAGCAACACAAACCCCAATGAAACTATTGTTAGAAAGTAGGGAAGGGACAGTAAAGTATCCTCCAAACTGAGAAGGCGAATGAGATTGGAAAACAAAACAGGTGACTCCATACAGTTTACACAGAGTTTTATTCAGGATAACTTACTAATGAGGGGGGGGGGCAGATAGGGCAGATGGCAGCTGCAAAATTATTCTCCACAAAGTCTGAAACTTTGTCCACAGATTTTATAGAACAAGGGGACATGCAGGAGGGTATTATAGTGAGATCAAAGGGTTCACATGCACCTGATTGACAGCTAACATTTAAATAAATCTTGAAGCACAACCCATGTATTAGGAAGGGGAAAGTCTGTTATCACTACTGCAAGGACAACCATAAGGAAGGTAACTATTGTATATAAATATATACATGAAGAGCAATGAGAAAGAAATCAAAACACATCACTACAAAAGAATCAGTGAAACTAAAGAAGCAGAAAGGGAGGAATGATGAACACAAAAGTTACAAGATAAATAGAAAACAATGATCAAAATGACAAAAGTGGGTCATGAAGAAATAAAAATATGAACAGACCTATCATAACAAGATTGAAGCAGTAATCAAAAACGTCTCCAAAAAGAAAAGTCCAGGACCACAAAACTTCACTGAACAATTCTACCAAATATTCAAAGAAGAATCTCATGCTCAAACTCTTTCAAAGAACTGAAAAGAGAACACCTCTAAACATATTTTATAAAGCTAGCATTACTCTGACACCAGAATCAGACAAAGACACTACAAGAAGATTATAAGCCACTATCCTTGAGGAATACTGATGCAAAAATCATCAACAAAATACTAGCAAACAAAATTCAACAATACATTAAAAGCATTTTACATAGTGACCAATTGGGATTTCTTCCTAGAATGGAAGCCTGGTTCAAAATATAAAAGTCAATTAATATAACAACACATTAAGAGAATGAAGAACAAATCACATGATAACTTCCAGTGATGCAAAAAAAAAAAAAGTATTTGACAAAAGTCAATATCTTTTCATCTTTTCACATTTCATGAATGTTCATAAAAAACACTGAAAAACAAGAAATGGGAAGTCCATTATACCTTAATAAGCCTAAAAAAAAACTGGAGCAAATAAATTACAAACAAAATAGTAATAATAGAAATAGAAGGAAACTATCTCAATATAACAAAAGCTATATATGAAAAGCTCACAGTTAACATTATACTCAATGGTTAAAGACTAAGTTTTTCCCCTAAGATCAGGAACAAGGCAAGAATTGTCATTCTTGGAGCTAGTATTAAATAAAGTAGTAGAATTCCTGGCCAGTGCAATTAAACAAGAAAAGAAATAAAAGACAGTCAGAATGGAAAAGATGTAGCAAACATATCATGTTTGCAGATAATGTGATCTTATATGTAGAAACCCCTAATCATTACACATACACACACACAAATCAAAATCAGGTACAATTTTATACACTAACAATGATAAGTGTGAAAAGGAAATTAAGAAAACAGTTCAATTCACTGTAACATCAAGATGGAAAATTAGGAATAAAGGTGGTGAAAGACACAATAAAAAATAGCAAAGTGTTTGCTAAAGGAAATCAAAGAAGTCCCAAATAAGTAAAAAGACATTCTGTATCCATAGGTTGGAAGATTTGCCATTGTTAAAATGTCCATACTAGATTTCCAGGTTCATTATTTTTTTTAAAGATTTTATTTATTTATTTATTTATTTATTTATTATTTATTTATTTATTTAAGAGAGAGAATGTGTGAATGGGTAGAGGTGCAGAGGGAAAGAATCTCCAGCAGACTCTCTAATTGACCAAGGAGCCTGATTTGGGGCTTAATTTTACAACCCTGAAATCATGACCCTGAGATCACAACCAGAACCAAAATCAAGAGTCAGTCACTTAAGCAACTGAACCACTGAGATGCCCTGAATTCCAGATTTATTAATAGTGAAGGCAGAGGGGCACCTTGGTGGCTCCATCATTAAGCGTCTATCTTCGGCTCAGGTCACAATCCCAGGGTCCTGGAATCGAGTCCTGCATCAGGCTCCCTGCTCGGCGGGAAGTCTGCTTCTCCCTTTCCCGCTCCCCCTGCTTGTGTTCCCTCTCTTGCTATGTCTCTCTCTCTCTGTCAAATAAATAAATTTAAAAAAAAATAGTGAAGGGAGAATGCCTTTGTCCCCTCCATAGAGGGTGGGGCTAATCCAGATGAAGCTACCGGGAGAAATGGAGAAATAGCAGCTAGAGAAGGACTGGAGTAAATCCATGTCAGTGTGGCAGCAGCTTGAGGCTCAACTAACAGAAAATAATATTGTGAAAGAGGAATTGGCCCTACTGGATGGGTCCAGTGTGGTCTTTAAACTTCTGGTACTCTGCTACTTGAAATTAAGCAATAAGATCCCAGCTCTAGGACCTCCAATAGCAGTCACAGCAACAGAGGGAAACCCTGGCTTGGCTATAGCAGGGTTTCCAGCAGGCCCAGAAAGCCAAGGCAAGGGTTTCTGGGAAGTTCTGACACCATGGTGAAGGGAAGCAGAGGAGAGGGAATGGGGCAGCTCCAGGATCTACACTATAGCTAATCAAATGTGAAAATACCTGACTGTTTTCTGACCAAAAAAAAAAAAAAAAAAAAGCCATACTACCCAAAGTAGTATACAAATTCAATGCAATCCCCATCAAAATCTCAATGATATATTTGGAAAAATAGGAAAAAGCTATCTCAAAATTCATATGGAACTTCAACTTCTTCAAACTTCAACTTCAACTTCAAAATCTTGGGGAAAATAAAAGAATAAAGTTAGAGGCCTCAAACTTGATTTCAAAACCTACACTACAAGATGACATGGCTTAAGATAGATGTCTGTATATCTATGGAACATAGATATATGGAACATATATGGAACAGACTAGGAAGTCCTGAAATAAACTCCTGCATATGGTCAAATAATTTCAATAAGAATAGTTTCTCAGTTGGTTAAGGAACTGCCTTCGGCTCAGGTCATGGTCCTGGAGTCCCGGGATTGAGTCCCACATCGGGCTCCCTGCTCAGCGGGGAGTCTGCTTCTCCTTCTGACCTTCCCCCTTCTCATGTGCTTGCTCTGTCTCATTTTCTCTCTTTCAAATAAATAAATAAAATCTTAAAAAAAAAAAAGAATACCAAGACCACACAATGAGAGAAAAGTCAGTTAAACAAAATGTTTTGGGAAAACTGGATATCCACATGCAAAGGAATGGATTTGGACAGCTACTTCATAGCACATGTAAAAATTAACTCAAAATGGATTAAAGACCTAAATGCAAGACCAACGACTAAAACTCCTAGAAAAAATTACTAGCAAAATCTTTCAGGATATCAGATTTAAGAATGATTTCTTGGATATGACACTGAAAATAAAAATAAACATATAGGGCTACATCAAATTTTAAAACTTCTACAGTCAAAGGAAAAAACAGTGAAAAGGCTATTTGTAGGATGGGAAGAAATATTTGTAAATGGGATATATACTAGGGGATCAGTATATGGAAATAAATAACCAACTTATAGAACTCAACAATGGAAAACAATGTAATGGTAAAAATGAGCAAAGGATTATGAAGATAATCACTTCCCAATATATATGTGTTTCACATTATCATATTGTACACTTAATGAGGTAAACTTGAAAAATAATCTGATGTAAAAATGGCCAAAGGATTATTGTGATAATCACTTCACAATATATATCTATTTCAAATTATCGTATTGTATACTTAATGAGGTAAACTTGTACAATGTTTTTAGTCAGTAATATCTCAGAAAAGTTGAAAAAATGAATAAATAAAAATGGCCATCCTAGACCAGCTAGTCCCTAGCCAACACAATAGCTGACTAAAAACTCAGCCCAACACAAAGCAAAAGAACTGCCCAGGGGTGCCTGGCTGGCTCAGTCCATAGGCTGTGCAACTCTTGATTTCAGGGTTATAAGTTCAATTCCCACATTAGGTATAAAGATTACTTAAGAAAAAATAAAAATCTTAAAAAAACACACACAAACAAAACCCTGCCACCTCTGTCCAACCCAAATTGCTAAACTACAAAATCACAAGCTACTATATGGTTCTGGGCTGTTTAAATACATAAATACATAACATTGTTTTCCATTGTTGAGTTCTATAAGTTGGTTATTTATTTCCATATACTGATCCCCTAGTATATATCCCATTTACAAATATTTCTTCCCATCCTACAAATAGCCTTTTCACTGTTTTTTCCTTTGACATGTAGAAGTTTTAAAGTTTGATGTAGCCCTATGAGGTTAACATTGTAAAAACTAAATCATATACTTAACTAGCTCTTCTTTTCTCTTTGCTTGTATAACCTTGTAGTTAAATTAGATATCTGTTCAGGTCAAAGAATGGAGTAAAGTGAGTTGTCACAATGGAGTTAGTAGAATCACGTAAGACTTTTGAAGCAGACACTCCTACCTTTGTCAAGTGTTGCCTGACTTTGCTAATTAACCACTGTTTAATCTACTTACTAAATGAATAAAAGATAAAATTATTATATATCACCATTCAAAAACTAAGTCATGGTTAGCAAAGTCCCCAGATATGGAATCAACGCAAAAATCAACTGTCTTTTTATATGTGGAAAATAAATATGCAGAAATGAAGTACAGAACAATATCATTTGTTATTGCTCCAAACAAAATTAAATATAGTACTTATCTTTAAATAAATCTAACAAAACACATAAAGATCTATATGTTGAAAAACTACCAACTGCTGTTGAAAAAATCATTGAGAATGGAATAATTGAAAAGATATTGATTGGAAGACCAATATAGTAAAGATGCTAGTTCTCTCCAATTGGTTTATATTTATGTTTAATGCAATTCCTATCAAAATCCCAACAAAGTTTACACAGAAACAAAGCTTACTCTAAAATTAATAAGGGAAAGAAAAGCTCTATAAAAGTCAAAATAATTTTGAAAGAAAAATAAAATGGGAGGAATCACTGATCCCTAATTAAGATTTTAATCAAGACAATATGGTACTTACAAAGGGACAGACACAAAAATAAATAGAAGAAAATGAACAATCAGAAATACACCCACACAAATTTACCTGTATTTTTTGATAAAGTGCAAAATTAATAGAAGGGATGATTAATAATAGTTCTACAAATAGTGCTGGAGCAAATGTGGACATTTAGAAGAAAAAACCAAATAAAAACAAATAAACCTCAACCTAAATCTCACACTTTAAATAAAATTAGCTAAAAAATAGATTATGAACTTATAGGTAAAATGTAAAACTAAAAAAGATTTATATAAAAAATGGGGAAACGCCTCATGGAGCACCTGACTGGCTAAGTCAGTAGAGCATGCAACTCTTGATCTTGTGGTTGTGAGTTCAAACCCCACATTGCAGGTACAGTTCTTTTTAAAAATAAACAAACAAATAAACAAACAAACAGGACAAAGCAAAGAGATTTTTTATGTAGTATTTATCATATATTGTTTGTTGATGAATACTTCAATGACGCACTTTTTTGGCTATTGTAACTAATGCTGTTTTGAACAAATATCTTTTTGAATTCCTGTTCCCAGTTCTTTTGCATATATACACAGAGATGATATTGCTGAATCATATTGTCATACTTTTGCTATTTTTTGAGGGACTTCTATACTGTTTTCCACAATGGTTGCACTATTTTACAATTCCACCAGCGATGCTGAAGTGTTCTCTACATTCTTGCCAACACTTACTATCTTCTGCTTTTTAAATAAGAGCCAGTACCATATTGTGTGATCAAAATCTTAATTTCAGAGCAGTGATTCCTCCTATGAGTGAAATAATAAGTGGTATCTCATGGTGGTTTTGATTTGCATTTCCCTTATGCTTATGATAAGAATCTTCGTTTGCTTATTGACCATATACCCCCCAACCTAACCCCCCAAGAAATGTCTGTTCAATCCCTTTGCTTATTTGGGAATCAAATTGTATTATTGACACTTTTGAGTTGCTTTTCCTATATTTTCATCTAAGAGTTTTATGGTTTTAGCTCTTACATCTTTTGTAAGCTCTTACATCTTTTAAATTTACATTTACTTATTTATGTGGCATCTGGGTGGCTCAGTCATTAAGTGTCTGCCTTTGGCTCAGGTCATGATCCCAGAGTCCTGGGATCAAGCCCCGCATCGGGCTCGCTGCTCAGCAGAGAGCCTGTTTCTCCCTCTACCTGCCACTTCCCCTGCTTGTGTTTCCTCTCTCTCACTGTCTCTCTCTGTCAAATAAAATATTTAAAAAAAAAATTCTACATTTACTTATTTATTTTTGTTTATTATTGAAGAATAATTGCATACAAAATTTATTGGTCTCAGATGTTAGCTATTAAATTTATGTCACTGACTTTTTTTCATTAATTTTAGTATATAGTGTTAAGAAGGGGTTTGCTCTCATTTTCTTCCATTTGAATATTCAGTTTTCTCAGGATCATTTGTTGAAAAGACTGTCCTTTTTCCATTGAATGGTTCTGGCATCCTTGCCAAAAATTATTTGGCTATGAATGTGAAGGTTTATGTCTAGACTTTCAATTCTGTTCCATTGGTCTTTGTGTCAATCTTTTGACCTGTGTTGATCCAAGGTTTATTTCTGACCCTTATTCTATTCCTTTGGTCTATATGTCTATCATTTTGACTAACTATAACTTTATACTAAGTTTTGAAATTAGGAAGTATAAACCTTCTGGCTTCATCCTTCTTTTTTAAGATAGCTTTAACTACCTGGAGTCCCTAAGAGTTTTTCAAAAAAAAATCATTGGAATTTTAATAGAAACTACATTGAATCCATCAATCACTTTGGGTAGTATTGACATCTTAACATTAAGTTTTAAAATCCATGAATAGGGAGTGTCTTTCAGTTTATTTATGTCTTCTTAATTTCCTTCAACAATGTTTTGTTGGGTTTTTTTAAAGATTTATTTATCTTAGAGAGAGCATGAGCAGGAGGCAGAGGGAAAGGAGAGAGAAACTCTAAGCAGACTCCATGCTGAGCTCAGAGACTAACTCAGGGCTTGATCTCATGACCCTGAGATCATGATCTAAACTGAAATCAAGAGTCAGACGCTTAACCAACTGCCCCACCCAAGTGCCCCTGTTTCATTGTTTTTGGTGTACAAGTTTGTTATCTTCTCAGTTAACTAAAAAAGTATTTTATTCTCTGGGGCACTTGGGTGGCTTTGGTTAAGCATCAGAGTCTTCATTCTGGGTCAGGTCACTATCTTGGGCTTGTGGGATCAAGTCCTGCATCAGGCTCTGCACTCAGCATGGAATCTGCTCATCCCTCTCTTCTCTCTCTCAAATCCTTCCCCAGCTCACACACTCTCTCTCTAAAACAAATAAATAAAATCTTTTTTTAAAGTATTCTTCATATGATATTGTAAACATAACTGTTTTAATTTCCTTTTCAGATTGTTTATTAGTGTATAGATCTATAACTAATTTTCATGTGTAGATTTTGTATCTTGTTCTAACAGGTTTTTTTAGTATGTGAAATCTTTAGAGTTTTATATATTTATCAGAAGACATATTTTTACTTCTTTTTATCTGTTTTAAATTCTTTTACTTCTTGGGGCACCTGGGTGGCTCAGTCATTAAGCCTCTACCTTCAGCTCAGGTCATGATCCCAGGGTCCTGGGATCGAGCCCCACATTGGGCTCCCTGCTCAGCCGGGAGTCTGCTTCTCCCTCTCCCACTCCCCCTGCTTATGTTGTCTCTCTCACTGTGTCTCTCTGTCAAATAAATAAAATCTTTGAAAAAAAATAAATAAATTATTTTACTTATTTTTCCCTATTTGCTCTGGCCAGAACTTCCAGTAATATGTTGACTAGAAATGGCAAAAGTGGGTATCTTTATCTTACTCTGATCTTAGTCTTTAACCTGTGTGTTAGCTGTGGGATTTCCATATATGGTTTTTATTACGTTGAGGTAGTTTCCTTCTGTTCCTAGTTTGAGTGTTTTTACCAAGAAAACATATTGAATTTTACCAAATGCTTGTTTTGCATCTATTGAGATGATTTTTTTTTCCGGAAAGGAAGAAAAAGACCACAATAACAACATCAGAAAAGAAGCAAAACAAACCAGAAAAACAAAACAAAACAAAACAAAAAAAGGAAAAATCAAACAAGACACAAAATGGAAGAAAACAAAAAACTAGATCCTGGGTGTGTTTTGATCTGTTTTTTAAAAGAAAGTAGATCCCAAAGTAGGAAAGAAAGGAGAACATATATATACAAAAATACCATACCATATAATACAATACAATACAATACAATACCATACCATACAATACAATACAATAATGAAAGGAAACCAAAAATAAAAAATATTTATATATAATATACATATATATAATTCAAAAGAATAAAAAAGAACTGAAAAAAAGAAAATAGCTGAAAATACAAAAGTTTTTTCACTAAAGAATTAAAAACACACACACAAATGCTACATCTCTTTTGCCCCTAGAGCTGAGGCCTCGCAGTTCTCTCTGCTCAGGAAACTTAGTGGGAGCAGCTGTGTGTGCTGGTCTCCTGGGGAGGGGGCCTGTTGTGCTGACTGCCCGCGGGACTTGCCCTAGGGGAAAGGCTTGTGCAGGGCATGGGGAGGCGGGGTTACTTGTGAGAGTTCCCGGACTCCAGTAGGTGGCGCTGCTTTCCTCCCTAAAGTGTTTCAGCAATGATGGGTGGGATGAAAATGGCACTGCCTCCCCTCTCTAGTCCCAGGGCTGAAAATTCCCGGCTCCCCACTCTTGAGGGAGCCCTGTCGGAAGAGCAATCAATCGCACTTTTGTCCCCTGTTTTCTGTCAGAACTCTGTATACCTGGGAACTCAGGAACCTCAATTCGTCTTGAGACCGTGGGGATCCTGTGACCACGCTGTCCCCCCTGAGATTTCACTCCCACTTCACCACCTGACATCCCCCACTACAGCAGACTTCTAAAAGTTCTGATTATGTGCTCTGATGCTTATAATACTTTGCAGTAGCCTCCTTAAGCTGGTTCTGTCTCCTCCACCGTATTTTCCTATATACCGTCTCAGATTCAATTCTCCACACTTCCTACCTTCAAAAACTGGTCACTTTTCGGGCGCCTGGGTGGCTCAGTCGTTAAGCGTCTGCCTTCGGCTCAGGTCATGATCCCAGGGTCCTGGTATCGAGCCCCACATCGGGCTCCCTGCTTGGCGGGAAGCCTGCTTCTCCCTCTCCCACTCCCCCTGCTTGTGTTCCCTCTCTCACTGTCTTTCTCTGTGTTAAAAAAATAAATAAAAAATCTTAAAAAAAAAACTGGTCACTTTTCTATTTGTAGAACGACTTGATAAATATTTAGCTAAATTGATAACTACCTCAATTCCAGGGACCAGAGGAACTTAGGATCCCCTACACTTCTCTCTGCCTTAACTCTTCCCAAGATGATTGTAAGATTTTTATCCTTCATTTTGTTGATATGATGTATCACGTTCATTGATTTGTGAATATTGAACCACACTTACATCCCGGGAATAAATCCACCGATCATGGTGAATTTTTTTGCATTTAATGCAAAATACTCATTTGGTTAAAGATTTTATATCTATCTTCATCAGGGATTTTGGCCTGTAGTTTTTTTGTGTGTGGTGTCTTTGGTTTTGGTACCAGGATAATGCTGCCCTCATAGATTGTATCTGCAAGTTTTCCTTCCTACTCTATTTTTTAGGATAGCTTGAAAAGAATAGGTACTACCTATTCTTTAAATATTTCGTAGAATTCATCTTTGAATCCATCTGATCCTCGACTTTTATTTTTTGGTACTTTTTTGATTACTAATTCAATTTCACTGGTAGTAATCTCTGTTCAGATTTGCTCTTTCTTCCTGATTCAGTTTTGGGAGCTTGTGTTTCTAGGAATTTATCCATTTCTTCTAGGTTGTCCAATTTGTTGCCATATAGCTTTTCACACCATTCTTTTTTGTTTAAAGATTTATTTATTTATTTGAGAAAGAGAATGCACATGAGTGGGGGGAGGGCACAGGGAAGGAACTCCCAAGCAGATTCCCCGCTGAGCCCAGAATCCCATGCACCGGATGCACGATGCAGGGGGCTCAATCCCACAACCCATGATATCATGACCAGAGACAAAACCAAGATTCAGATGCTTAGCTGACTGAGCCACCCAGGCAGCCCTTCATAGTATTCTTTTATAATCCTTTGTTTTCTGTAGTGTCCATTGCTACTTCTCATTCCTTCCTGATTTTATTTATTTTGGTCCTTTATCTTATTTTATTGATGAGTATATAAGAGTTTATCAATTTTGTTTATCTTTTCAAGACCTAGCTCTTGGCTTCATTATTTTTTCCTATTCTTTTTTCATTTCTATGTCATTTGTTACTTTTTTTATTTTAAAAGGCACTTTTTTAAGTTTTAAAATGTATTTAGTTAGTTTATTAATTATTTATAGTAGGCTCCACATCCAGCATGGAGCCCAACGTGGAGCTTGAACTTGACCCCTCTTGGGTCTTTAGCAAGACCTGAGCTAAAATCAAGAGTTAGATACCTAATTGAATGAGCCACATTAAGTTTTTATTTACATTCCACACGTTAATGCAATGTTATATTAGTTTCAGTTGTACAATACAGTGACTCAACACTTCCATACATCACCCCGTGCTCATCACAAGTGCTCTCCTTAATCCCCATCACCTAATTAATCCATTGCCCCACCTCACCTCTGGTAACCATCAGTGTGTTTTTCATAGTTAAGAGTCTGGTTCTTAGTTTGTCTTTCGGATATTGAATTTTAGAAGTTCTTTATAAATTTTGGATATCAACTCTATCCAATACGTCATTTGCAAATATCTTCTCCCGTTCAGTATGTTGCCTTTTACTTTGGGAGATTGTTTTCTTCACAGTGGAGAAGTTTTTTGGGTTTTTTTTTGGGGGGGGGGTTGTTTTGTTTTGTTTTGTTTTTTGAAATAGAGAGAGAGTGCACACATGAGTAGGCAGGGGGTGGGAAGGAGCAGAGGGAAAGTATCTTAAGCAGACACTTAACTGAGCATGGAGTTCAACACACCCTAAGACCATGATGTGAGCTGAAATCAAGAATCAAATGTTTAACCAACTGAGCCACCTAGGTGTCCCTGTGCAGAAGCTTTTTATTTTGATGTAGTCCCAACAGTTTATTTTTGGTTTTGTCCCTTGGGTCAGGAGACATATCTTGAAAGAAGTTGCCATGGCCGATGTCAAAGAAGTTATTGCATGTGTTCTCTTCTGATATCTTTATGGTTTCAGGTCTCACACTTAGGTCTTTAATCCATTTTCAATTTATTTTGTGTATGGTGTAGCAAAGTGGTCCAGTTTCATTCTTCTGCACGTGGCTTTCCAGTTTTCCCAGACCATTTATTGAAGAGACTGTCTTTCCCATTGCATTTTCGTTCCTGCTTTCTCAAAGATTAATTGACCATATAGTTGTGGATTTATTTCTGAATTTTCTGTTTTGTTCCCTTGATCTTGCTTTTGTGCCCATACCATACTGTCTTGATCTCTATAGCTTTTTAGTATAACTTAAAGTCCAGAATTGTGATGCCTCCAGCTTTGCTCTTCTCTTTCAAGATTGCTTTGGCTATTTGCAGTCTTTTGTAGTCCCAAACAAATTTTAAGATTGTTCTGTGAAAAATCGTGTTGGTATTTTGATAGAGATTTCATTAAACATGTAGATTACTTTAGGTAGTATAGACATTTTAATAATATTTCTTCTTCCAATCCTTGAACATGGAATTCTTTTCATTTCCTTGTGTTCTCTTCAATTTCTTTCATCAGTTTTTACAGTTTTCACAGTGCAGATCTTTTACCTCTTTGGTTAGGTTTATTCCTAGGTATGTTATATTTTTGAGTGCAACTGTATATGGGATTATTTTCTTATTTTCTCTTTCTGCTGCTTCATTATTAGTGTATAGAAATGCAACAGATTTCTGTACATTGATTTTGTATCCTGAGACTTAAGTGCATTTGTTTACCAGTTCTAGAAATTTTTTGGTGGCGTCTTTCAGATTATATATATATATACATTTATATAATATAGTATCATGTAAGCAGCAAGTAATGAAAGTTTGACTACTTCCTCACTGATTCGGGTTACTTTTATTTCTTTTTCTTTTTTTGTCTGATTGCTGAGGTTAGGACTTCCAGTACTGTGTTAAATAGTCATGGTGAGAGTTGACATCTTTATCTTGTTTCTGACCATAGAGGAAAAGCTTTCAGTTTTTCCCCCATTAAGAGAGATACTGGTTGTGGGTCTTTCATAGGTGGCATTTATTATGTTGAGTTATATTTCCTTTAAACCTACTTCGTTGAGGGTTTTAACCAAGAAAGGATGTTGTACTTTGTCAAATTTTTTTTCTGCATCCATTGACATGATCATATGGCTGTTATCCTTTCACTTTTTAATGAAATGTATCACCCTGATTAATTTGTGAATATTGAACCTCACTTGCAAGCCTGCAATTAATCCCATTTGATCATGGTGAATAATTTTGTAATGTAATGTTAGATTCTGTTTGCTAGGATTTCCTGAGGATTTTTGGATCTGTGCTCATCAGAGATATGGGCCTATATTTCTCTTTTGTGTGGGTGTATCATATATTTATCTGGTATTGGAATCAGATAGTACTGGCCTCACAGAATGAACTGGGAAGTTTTCCTTCCTTTCTTATTTTTTTGGAGTAGTTTAAAAGAAATAGGTATTAACTATCCTTTAAATCTTTACTAGAATTCGCCTATGAGCCATCTGGTCCCAGACTTTTGTTTATATGGGACAGTTTTTATTATTGATTCAGTTTCCTTGCTGGTTATAGATCTGTTCAAGTTTTCTACTTCTTCCTTTTTCAGTTTTGGTAGTTTATATGTTTCTAGAAATTTGTCCATTTCCTCTAGGTTGTCTAATTTATTGGCAAATACTTTTTTATAATATTCTCTTAAAATTATATTTCTTTAGTGTTGGTTGTAATTTCTTCACTCTCATTTTAGATTCTATTTATTGAGTCCTTTCTCTTTTTTTCTTTGTGAGTCTGGCTAGAGATTTACCGACTTTACTGATTTTTTTCAGAGAAACAGCTCCTGGTTTTGTTGATCTGTTTTGTTGTTTTCTTAGTTTCTATATCATTTATTTCTGCTCTAATCTTTATTATATTGTTCCTTCTGCTGCTCTTAGGTTTTGTTCATTGTTCTTTTTCTAACTCTTTTAGGTGTAAGGTTAGGTTGTTTATTTGAGATTTTCTTGCTTCTTGAGGTTTGCCTGTATTGCTGTTGGACTGCCTTTGTGGCATCCCAAAGATTTTGGACCAGTATGTTCTCATTCTCATTTGTTTGATGTACTTTTTATTTCTTTTTTCTTTTTTTATTTCCTGGTTGACACATTTATAGTTTAGTATCCTGTTATTTAACCTCCATGTATTTGTGGTCTTTAGGATGGAATATTCTGAATATATATGGTAAGTACATCTGGTCTAGTGTGTCATGCAAAGCCATCATTTCCTTGTTGATTTTCTGTTTAGATGATCTGTCCATTGGCGTAAGTAGAGTATTAATGGTCCCATATGTCCCTAATGTCCTATATTGAATTATTATTGATTTTTTTCTTCGTGTTTGTTATCAGCTGCTTTACATATTTGGGTATTCCCATATTGGGTGTATGAATATTTACAATTGTTATATCTTCTTGTTGGAATGTTCTCTTTATTATTATACAGTGTTCTTCTCTGTCTCTTGTTACAGTCTTTGTTTCAAGGTCTACTTTGAGGGTGCCTGGGTGGCTCAGTTGTTAAGTGTCTGTTTTCAGCTCAGGTCATGATCCCAGAATCCTGGGTCAAGCCCCACGTTGGGCTCCAGCTCAGTGGGAAGCCTGCTTCTCCCTCTGCCTGACACTCCCCTCCTTGTGCTCATGTCAAATAAATAAATAAAATCTTTAAAAAAAATTAAGTCTACTTTGTCTAATATAAGTATTGCTACTCCAGCTTTCTTTGACATCCATTTGCATGATAGATGTTTCTCTGTCCCCTCACTTTCAATCTGCAGGTGTCTTTAGGTCCAAAATGAATTTCTTGTAAGCAGGATACAGATGGCTTTTTGTTTTTTAATCCATTCCATCACCATATGTCTTTTGATTGGAACATTTAGTCCATTTACATTCAAAGTAATTATTGATAGATACCTACTTTTTGTCATTTTATTATTTGTTTTGTGTTTGGTTCTGAAGATTTTCTCTGATCCTTTCTTATCTTTCTCTCTTTCATGTTTTGTTGATTTTCTTTATATATTTGGCTCTTGCTTGTTATTTGCATGTTTATTAGTGGTTTGATATATGGTTACCATTAGGTTTATATGTGACCTCTTGTGTATGTAGCAGTCTATATTAGGTTGAATCTCATTTAAGTTTGACCCCTCTTTTCTCCTCTCCTCCCTACTTAGGTATATAGTGTCATATTCTATATCTTTTTATTTTGTACATTCTCTGACTGAAATTTTTCAGATATACTTATTTTTACTGCTTTTGTGTTTCCTATCTTCATACGGTCAATTTTAGTCTCCCATTTCCATTCAAGGAATCCCCTTTAATATGTCTTGCAGATCTGGTTTAGTAGTCACAAACTCCTTTAGTTTTTCTTAGTCTGGGAAACTGTTCATCTCTCCTTCTAATCTGAATAACAGCCTTGCTGGATAGATAGAGTATTCTTGGCTGTAGATTTTTTTTCCTTTCAGCACTTTGAATACATCAGGCCACTCTCTTCTGGCTTGCAACATTTCTGTTGATAAATCTCCAGGTAGCCTTATGAGTCTTCCCTTGTAAGTTAGGGACTTCTGTCTTCCTGCTTTCAGGATTTTTTCTTTATCACCACATTTTATAAATTTAACTACAATATGCCTTAGTGTTGGCCTGCTTTTGTTGATTTTGATGGGACTTCTCTGCACCTCATGGATTTGCACATTTGTTTCTTTAAGAAAGTTTTCAACTATTATTTCCTTAAATAAATTTTCTGTCCACTGTTCTCTCTCTTTCTCTTGTGGGACTCCTACAATGTGACTGTTACTACATTTGTTGGAGTCACTGAGTTCCTTAATCTAATCTAGTTTTGTATAATTTTTTTCTCTCTTTCATTCAGCTAGATTACTTTCCATTACTCTGTCTTCTAGGTCACTAATTTGTTCTGCTTTCTCCAGCCTGCTGCATTGCCTGAAGTGTGTTTCTAATTTATTCATTTATTGCATTCTCCATATCTAATTATTTTTTATCTCTGTGTTAAGAGTATCAGTAATGTCTTCCACTTTTTTCTCAAGTACTCTATTATTGCTTCACATACTTCATGAGGCACACTACTTACATTTGTTTTGCTTAGATCTCTTGCAGTGGTCTTGCCCTGTTGTTTCTTTTGGGATAAATTTTTCTGTCTTCTCATTTTATGTAGTCTCTATTCCTGTTTCTCTGTTAGGAAGGTCAGCTACGTCTTGTTCTTGAGGGTAAAGGCTTTATGAAGAAGAGATCCTGCGTAGTGTACCCTGATCCCCAGGCCTAGTGTTTCTCAGTGTGTCTCCAATGTGTGCTATGTGTGCTTTGTTGTTTTGTCCTGGCTGCTTTATCCTTCAGGCCACTTGTCCACGAGGTTCTCCTTGCCTGCAGGGGCAGTGTTTGGCATGTAGCCTGAATGTGGCATATTTTAATTTGGTGTTCTCTGGTCTATTTGTGAAATGAGATCCATCACTGCCATCAGAACAAAGGCTCCACAAACCTCCTAGGTTGGGACGTAGGTGGTGAGTATGAGGTTGGGCCATTCTGGATAGGGGGCAGAAGGCACTCTGTTAAGGCAAGTATGGCCAGGAAAGGCAGTTCCAACAGATCATGGGGGGCGGGGCTTCATGTTAGCAAGTTAGGTGGTGAGTGTTAGACAGAATGGTTCCTCCAGGTGGCCCTATGATTATGCTGAGGGGTGTGGGAGGGGAATGGTACCACCAAATTCCTTTATTCTCTGTGAATGCTGGCTCTCTGTGACATGCTCCAAAGTGACCAAATAATCTCTCCACTGTATGCTCCAGGCACTCTTCAGATCACTATTTCCACACTGCCAGTCCATTGGTTGTTTGCCTGTTTTTTGTCAAACAGCACAGTGCCTTATGTTATTGAGGTGTGTACCCTCTAACCCTATACTCTGAGGAGTTTTGATCAAGAAAGGATGCTGTACTTTATCAAAGGTTTTTCTGCATCTATTGAGAGGATCATATGGTTCTTGTTCTTTCTTTTGTTAATGTATTGTATCACATTGATTTGTGGATGTTGAACCAACCTTGCAGCCCAGAGATAAATCCCACTTGGTCATTGTGGATAATCCTTTTAATGTACTGTTGGATCCTATTGGCTAGTATTTTGGTGAGAATTTTTGCATCCATGTTCATCAAGGATATTGGTCTGTAATTCTCCTTTTTGATGGGGTCTTTGTCTGGTTTTGGGATCAAGGTAATGGTGGCCTCATAAAACAGGTTTGGAAGTTTTACTTCCATTTCTATTTTTTTGGAACAGTTTCAGAAAAATAGGTATTAATTCTTCTTTAAATGTTTGGTAGAATTCCCCTGGGAAGCCATCTAGCCCTGAGAAATACAAACAATTATAAGAATATATTATGAGCAACTATATAGCAGCAAATTAGATAATCTGAAAGAAATTGATGCATTCCTCAAGATGTATAAACTACCAAAACTGAACCAGGAAGAAATAGAAACTCTGAACAGACCTATAACCACTAAGGAAATTGAAGCAGTAATCAAAAATCTCCCAACAAACAAAAGCCCAAGAGACTGATTTTAGACCTAAACACACCCGCAGATTGAAAGTGAGGGGATGGAGAAATATTTATCATGCAAATGGATGTCAGGAGAAAGCTGGAGTAGCACTACTTATATCTGACAAACTGGACTTTTTTGTTCTTTTGTTTTTATCCTGCTTTGGTCTTTAGATAGTTCTACCTTATAATCCAGCAATTGCACTACAAGTATTTACCCAAAGGATACAAAAATACTGATTAAAATGGATACTGATGAATGGCTAAAGAAGATGTGGTGTATATACACAATGGAATATTACTCAGCCATAAAAAGATTGAAATCTTGCCATTTACAAAGATAGATAGAGCTAATAATTATTGTTAGTGAAATAAGT
Source organism: Zalophus californianus (assembly GCF_009762305.2). Lineage (NCBI taxonomy): Eukaryota > Metazoa > Chordata > Mammalia > Carnivora > Otariidae > Zalophus > Zalophus californianus. The sequence continues at coordinate 523,212 of NC_045613.1, read as the reverse complement.
CAGTCATAAATAGACAATACCATATGATTTCACTCATGTGCAACACAAAAAACAAAATAAATAAACACAGGGAGAAAAAAAAAAAAGGAAGGCAACCAAGAAAGAGACTCTTAACTATAGAGAACACACAGATAGCAAATAGATGGGTGGCAGAAGGGTAAATTGGTGACAGGTATTAAGGAGGATACTTGTCATGAGCACTGGGTGATGTATGTAAGTGATGAATCACTAAATTCTGCACCAGAAACTAATATTACATTGTATGTTAACTAACTGGAATTTAAATAAAAATTTGTAAAGAAAAAAGAAATAAACTGAATAAACTAAAACAATAATTAATTAATTAATCTGAAACTGCACCTTGAAAATTTTGTTGTAATATCTGATGTTTAAAAAAACAACACAAATGTAAATGATAATATTTACCTATAACAAATAAGGAGTTTTAAAAGCCAGGTATTGTAAAGAATATGTAAAGTATTTTAAAGAATATGTTGGGGGCACCTGGGTGGCTCAGTTGTTAAGCATCTGCCTTCAGCTCGGGTCATGATCCCAAGGTCCCGGGATCAAGTCCCACATCAGGCTCCCTCCTTGGCAGGGAGCCTGTTTTCCCTCTTCCACTCCTGCTGCTTGTGTTCCTGCTTTTGCTATCTCAGTCTCTGTCAAATAAATAAATAAAATCTTAAATAATAACAAAAATAAAATAATAAAATAAAGAATATGTTGGGGCACATGGGTGGCTCAGTTGGTTAAGCATCTGCCTTCAGCCCAGGGTCCTGGGATCAGTCCCGAGTCGGGCTCCCTGCTTAGCAGGGAGTCTACTTCTCCCTCTGCCTGTCACCCCATTCATGTTCTCTCACTCTCTCTCACTCTGTTTGTCTCTCTCTCAAATAAATAAATAAATTTTTTTGAAAAAATCCTGCAACTTCGAATACTCTTCAGGCAAAGTACTTCTTCAGAATTGATAGAGACAGTCTCACAGCCAAAAAAAAAAAAGGGTGAAAAGAGTATCACCGCTACACCAGCCATTAAAGAAATGTTAAAGGAAAATTTTCAAGTGGAAAAGTCATAATCTAAAAGAAGAAAATTATAGAAGGAAAAAAATTCACTTGTAAAAGCAAACCTCTACTCAAGGTAGTAGGTCAATCACTTATAAAGCTAGTAGGAAAGTTAAAAGACAAAAGTAGCAAAATGAATTATATTTACAATAATTAATTAAAGGGCACACAAATTAATAAGATAAAATATGACATTATATACATAAAAGATGGAAAACAATAAAAATGTAACTTTAAGAATGACCATCAATTTATAATTAATATAGACTGCTAAATGTTTACTATGTTACACATAAACCACAGGGTAACGACAAAAAAAATTATAATAGAGACACAAAAAAGAAAGGCAATCCAGGTATAATAATAAAAAGGAAAAGGAATCCAAGCATAATACTAAAGAAAACCATAAATCACAATGAGACAGAGAAAGAGAAGAAAGGAACAGAAAAGAACTAAAAAACAACCAGAAAGAAAAATTAACAAAATGGAAAAAAAGTACATACTATCAATATTTACTTTAAATGGACTAAATGCTTCAGTCAAAAGATATATGAATAAAAATACAAGACCCATCTGTACAAGAGACTCATTGCAAACCAAAAGACATATACAAAATAAAAGTGAGGGGATAGAAATTAAAATATTCCATGCAAATAAAGGCCAAAAAAAAGTGGGGCAGAATATTTATATCACACATTATACTTTAAAAGAAAGACTAACAGGTTAAGCAACTGCCTTTGGCTCAGGTCATGGTTTCAGGGTCCTGGGATAAAGTACAGCATCAGGCTCCCTGCTCAGTGTGGAGTCGGCTTCTCCCTCTCCCCTACCTCTCCCCCCACCCACTGCTGTTTATGCTCTCTCACTCTCTCTCTGTGTCAAATAAAATTTTTTTAAAAAATCTTCAAAAGAAAGACTAACAAAAAACAAAAAATGGCATTATATAATGATAAATGGATCAATCCAAGAAAACTGTAGCAATATAAATAACTGTGCACCCAGCATTAGCACCCCCTAAGTATATGAAGCCAATGTTAACACACATAAAGGAAAAAATTGATTGCAACACAATAGTAGTAAAGGACTTTAACATCCGCTTACATCAATGGATAGATCATTCAGAAGAGAATCAAAAAGGGAACTGTCTTTGAAGACCATGTTAGACCAAATAGACTTAACAGATATACACAGAACATTCCAACCAAAACCAGCAGAATACACATCTTTTCAAGTGCACATGAACATTTTCCAGGATACATAACATGGCAAAACACAAAAGATTTCTCAATAAATTTAAGAAGATTGAAATCATAGCAAGAATCCCTTCCAACCAATTAATCGCAAGAGAGAACACTGGAAAAAACACAGCTAAAAAAACATGCTACTAAACAACTAATGAGTCAAGAAGAAATGAAAGAGGAAATTAAAAAATACTTTGAGACAAATGAAAATGGAAAAACAATGGTTCAAAATCTTTGGGACACAACAAAAGCTGTTTTGAGAGGATGTGTATAGCAACACAGGCCTAACTCTAGAAACAAGAAACATCTAAGATAAACAATCTAAACTTCCACCTCAATGAATGAGAGAGAGAGAGAAACATGAGAGAAAGAACACCACAAAATGGTAAAGTGAAGAAAAGAGTAAAAATCAGAGCAGACATAAATGTAATCATGGCCAAAAAAAAAAAATAGAAAAAATTTTTGGAAGGAAGAATTGGGTGGGGGTGGGCAGTGTGCCTGGGTGTCTCAGTCGGTTAAGAATCTGCCTTTGGGTCAGGTCATGATCCCACCGTCCTGGGATCGAGCCCCATATTGAGAGCCTCACCTCAGACTGTGGGAAGTCTGCTGCTCCCTCTCCTTCTGCCTCTCCCCTTGCTCATGCGTTCTCTCTCTCTCTCTCAAATAAATAAATAAAATCTTAAAAAAGAAGAAGAAGAAAAACTGGTTATTTTTTTAAAGATTTTATTTATTTGCCAGAGAAAGAGAGAGCACAAGAAAGGGGAGTGGCAGAGGGAGAAGCAGACTCCTTGCTGAGCAGGGAGCCCGATGGGAGACTCGATCCCAGGACCCCGAGACCATGACCTGAGCCAAAGGCAGACACTTAACTGATTGAGCCACCCAGGCTCCCCAAGAACTGGCTCTTTAAAAAGACAAAATTTTTATACCTTTAACCAGATTCATTAAGAAAAAAGAAAGAAATAGGGTGACAACATAGCTCGGTAGGTAGGGTGTCTGACTCTTATTTTGGTTCTGGTCATGATCTCAAAATTGTGGAATCTAGCTCTGTGTTGGGCTTGCACATAGTGGGGAGGTTCCTTGAGATTCCTTCCCTTTGCCTTTCCCCCACTGGTGTTCTCTCTCTCTCTCTTTCTGTAAAATAAATAAATAAATCTTTAAAAGAAAAAAGACAGGAACACCTGGGTGGTTCAGTTAGTTAAGTGTCTGCCTTTGCTCAGTCCATGATTACTGGGGGCCTGGGTTTGAGCCCCACATCAGGCTCCTTGCCCAATGGGGAAAGGAAAGAGAGAGAGAGAAAGAAGAAAGAAAGAGAGAAAGAGAGAGAGGGAGGGAGGGAAAGAAGGAAAAAAGGAAGAAAGGAAGGAAAGAAGGAAGGAAGGAAAGAAGGAAGGAAGAGAGGGAGGGAGGGAGGAAGGAAGGAAAGGAGGGAAGAAGAAAGAAAGGAAGGAAGAGAGAGAGAGAGAAACAGAAAGAAAGAAAAAGAAAGAAAGAGAGAGAGTGAGGGAGGGAGGAAGGAAGACAAAGGACTCAAATAATATCTGAAATAAAAGATAAATTACAGAAAAAAAACACAGAAATATGAAGGATCATGAGAGATTACCAGAAAAATTTATACACCAACAAAGTGACTAACCTAGGAGAAATAGATAAATTACTAAAAACGTACAATTTTCCAAGAGTGAATCAGGAATAAATAGAAAATCTGAACAGACCAATTACTACTAATAAAATTTAATCTATAACCAAAACACTCCAAAAAGCAAAACTTGAAGACTAGATGGTTTCACAGGTAAATCACATCAATTTATTTAAAGTAGAGTTAATGCCTATCCCTTCACAAACTATTCCAGAAATCAAAGAAGAAGAGAAGCTCCAAATTCATTCAATGAGGTAAGCATTATCTTGACACAAAAACCAAACAAGCAAACAAAATTTACAGGCAAATGTTCCCAATGAACATAGATGCAAAAATTCTCAGCAAAATATTAGCAATTCAACAATACATGGAAAAAATATTAACCATGGTAAATTGAGATTTATTCCACGGATGCAAATATAATTCAACATTCACAAACCAATCAATATGATTACCATGTTAATAGAATAAACAATAAAAATCATGTGATTATCTCAACACATGCAGAAAATGTGCTTGACAAAATTCAACTTCCTTTCATCGACAAAGTCATATGTACCTCCACACAATAAAAGCCATATAAAAGCAAACATCATACTCAATGAAGAACTGAAAAGTGAAAAGTTGAAACATTTTCCTCTTAGATCAGGAATAAGGCAAAAAAGTCCACTCACCACTTTTATTGAATATAGTACTGGAAATTACAACCCAATTGGTAACAAAAATGTAAAATTGTCACTATTTGCAGATGACATTTTACTACATATAAAAAACCCTAAAGTCTTCATGAAAAAAAACTATTAGAACTAATACATGAAAGAGGTGAAGTTGCAGGATACAAAACTGATATACAGAAATCTACTGCATTTTTATACACTAATAATCAGCTATAAGATAGAGAAATTAAGAAAAGGTTCTGTTTACAATTCCATCAAAAAGATTAAATACCTAGGAATAAATTTCACCAGAAGTGAAGACCTTGACACGAAAAACTTTAAGACTTTGATAAAGGAAATTGAAGATAATACACCCCAAAAAATGGAAAGATATACCATGCATAAGGACTTGAAGAATTAATCTGTTAAAATGTTTATATTACCCAAAGCAGTGCACAGATTTGATTCAATCCCTATCAAATTACAGATAGTATTTTTCAGAAAACTAGAATATAAATCTAAAATTTGTGTGGAACTACAAAAGGCTGCAAACAGCCAAAGCAATATTGAGAAAGAAGAACAAGTTCTATCACAGTTCTAGATTTCACACTATAATGCAAAGCTATAGTAATCAAACAATATGGCATTGGCATAAATAAGATACACAGACCAGTGAAACAGATAGGAAGCCCAGAAATAAAGATGCACTTAGATGGTCAATTAATCTATAACAAAGGAGGCAAGAACAAACAGTGGCAGGCTGTCTGGGTGGCACAGTTGGTTAAGTGTCTAACTCTTAGTTTTGGTCATAATCTCAGGGTCATGAGACTGAGCCCTGCACTGGGCTCCACACATCTCAGCATGGAGTCTGCTTGAGATTCTCTCCCATTGTCCTTCTGCTCTTCCTACTCCTGCTCTCTCTCTCTCTCTAAAATAAATAAGTATGTCTTAAAAAAAAAGAATATACAATGGTGGAAAGGACAGTCACTTCAGTAAATGGTGTTAGGAAAACTGGACAGGTACATGCAAAAGAAAAACACCATGGAGGTTTATACACAAAAATAAATTCAAAATGGACTAAAGACCTAAATGTAGAACCTGAAAGCATTAAACTTCTAAAAGAGAACATAGTCAATAAATTCTTGGAAGTCATTCTTAGTAATATTTTCTTGGCTCGGGATCCTCAGGCAAAGGCACAAAATCAAAGACAAACAATTGGGACTACATCAAAGTAGAATACTTCTACACAGTGAACCAAACCATCAACAAAAGGGAAGGACAACCTTCTGAATGGAAAAAGATATTTGTAAATGATATATCCATTAAGGGGTTAATACCCAAAATATTTCAGAACTCATACAACTCAACACCAAAAAAACCCCACCAATCAAATTAAAAACTGGGCAAAGGACATGAAAAGACACTTTTCCAAAGAAAATATACAAAGGGCCAAAAGATGTGTGAAAAGATGCTCTATACCACGAATCATCAGGGAAATTCAAATCAAAACCAGAAGAAATTACCTCACACAATACAAAATGGTAGTATCAAAAAGATAAGAAAAAACAAGTGTTGATGATAATGCCAAGAAAAGGGAAAGGAACTTCATACACTATTGGGAATGTAAATTAGGACAGCCACCATGGAAAATGTTATGGAAGTTTATCAAAAATTTAGAAAGAAAAATACCGTAAATTCAGTAATTCCACTTCTGGAGATTTACCTGAAGGAAATGAAAACACTAATTCAAAAAGATAAACGCATCCCTAATGTTCACTGATAGATGAATAAAGAAGATGTTGTATATACATACAATGGAATACTACTCAGCCATAAAAAAGATTCTATTTTCTCATTAACAACAACATGGATAGACCTAGAGGTTATTTTGCTAAACGGAATATGACAGAGAAAGACATACTTTATGATTTCACTCACAGGTGGAAGTTATAAACTAAACAAACAAGCCAAAACAGAAAAAGACTCAGATATAGAGAACAAATTTGTGGTTGTTAGAGGAGGTCAGGTGGAATATGAGCAAAAAGGGTAAAAGGGAATAAGAAGTACAAACTTCCAGGTATAAAATAATTCACAGATGTGAAAAGTACAGCATAGCGAATAGAGTCAATAATACTGTAATAAATCAGTTTAGCAACAGATTGAAACTACTGTTATCATTGTGAGCATGTTGTAATGACCTGGATCTAATATAATAATATATGTCAACCATAATTAAATTTAAAAAAATTTAAAGATAACTGTTGATATTTTGATAGGGATTGTATTGAATCTTAGATTGCTTTGAGTATTCTGGACACTTTAACATTAGTTCTGTCAATACATAAGCATGGAATATCTTTCCATTTGTTTATGTCATTTTTAATTTTTTCCACCACTAAAAATTGTATAGTTTTTGGTTTTAAAGATTTTATTTATTTATTTGACACAGAGAGAGACAGCGAGAGAGGGAACACAAGCAGGGGGAGTGGGAGAGGGAGAAGCAGGCTTCCCGCAGAGCAGGGAGCCCAATGTGGGGCTCAATCCCAGGACCCTGGGACCATGACCTGAGCCGAAGGCAGATGCTTAACTGACTGAGCCGCTCAGGTGCCCCTACTTTTGGAGTATAGGTCTTTTACCTTCTTTGTTTATTCCTAGGTATTTTATTATTTTTGGTGTAATTATAAATTAATTTGTTTTCTTAATTTCTCTTTCTGATAGGTCATTATTAGTGTATAGAAGTGCAACAGAAAAAAAAGATTTCTAAAACTCTGTGGTATGAATGGTTTGTGACAGCAAAAACAAAGAGGGGAATAAAAATATAGAGGTTGAGAATATATTCAAAATTAAATACTTATAAACTGAAAATAGAATGTCACAAATATAAATTGTTACATGTAAGCTTCATGGTAAGATGAAAACAAGACCCACAGTAGATATACAAAGGATAAAAAAAAAAGTCTAAGCAAACCACAACAGAAAATCATCAAATCAGATAAGAGCAAGAGAAAAAACAGAGAAAACAGAACAGCAGGAAAAACAATGAACAAAATAGAAATAAGTACATACCTGTAAATAATTACTTTAAAAGTAAAAGGACTAAATTCTCCAATTAAAAGGCATATAGTAGCTAAGTGATTTTTAAAAAGACCTATCTATATGCTGCTTATAAGACATTCACTTCAAGTTTAAGGACACACACAGGGGCCAGTAGAGCATGTGACTCTTGACCTTGGGGTTGTGAGTTCAAGGCCCACATTGGGTATAGAGATTACTTAACAAAATCTTTTTTTATTTTTAAAGGACACACAGAGTCAGAAAGTAAAGACAAGGGAAAAAATTATTCTATGTAAATGAAAACAAACAAAAAAAGCTGAAATTGCTATACTTATCTAACAAAACAAAGATTGTAATAAGGGAAAAGGACAGAACACAATGATAAAAAGGCCAATTTAGGGGCCCCTGGGTGGCTCAGTCAGTTAAACATTGGACTCTTGATTTCAATTCAGGTCATGATCTCAGGGTCCTGAAATCCAGCCCTACATGGGCCTCCTGCTCAGTGTGGAATCTACTTGGGGTTTTCTTTCCCTCTGTCCTTCCTCACATTTGCACTCTCTTTCTCCCTCTCTCAAATAAATAAATAAAATCTTTTTTAAAAAAACACAATCCAACAAGAGAATATAAAAATCAAATATTTATGTGCCTAATATAGGAGCACCTAAATAGATAAAGCAAATACTAACAGACCTAAGCAAGAAATAGACAGAAATACAGAAATAGTACTGGAGTTCAATACCCCAATTACATTAGTTGATAAATCATCCAGACACAAGATCAGTATGGAGAAATTGCATAAATGACACATGAGACCAAATGGACTTAAGAGACATTGATAGAGCACAATACACATTTTTCTTTTTTTTCTTTTATTTTTTAAGATTTTATTCATTTATTCATGAGAGACAGAGAGAAAGAGAGAGACACAGAGACAGAGGGAGAAGCAAGCTCCCCAAGGAGCAGGGAGCCCAATGCAGGACTCGATCCCAGGACTCCGGGATCATGACCTGAGCCAAAGGCAGACGCTTAACCATCTGAGCCACCCAGGCGCCCAATACACATTTTTCTTAAGCACACATGAAATATTTTCCAGGAATGGTGACATGTGAGGCCACAAGACACATTTTTAAGAATTTTAAAAGCTTGAAATAATAACAAGTATATTTTCAATACACAACAGCATGAAACTAAAAATCAAGTATGTGAAGAAAATTAAAAATCACATATAAATGGAGATTTAAAAACATGTTACTACCCCTATGTTTATTGCAGCAGTACTTACAATAGCAAAGACATGGAAGCAAATTAAATGTCCACCAATACATGAATGAATTAAAATGTGGTATCTATACACAATGAAATACTCCTCAGACATAAAAAATAATGAGTCTTTACCATTTGCAAAAACAGGTATAGACTTAGATGATAAAATACTAAGTGAAAAAGAATATCTCAAATGAATAATTTAACTGTACACTTCAGAGAAAGACAAATATCATATAATTTATATGTAGAATGTAAAAAATAAAACAGATTAAGAAACAACAGGGAAAAAAGAAACAGATTAATAAATATAGAGAATAAATGTGGTTTTCAGAGAGATGGAAGGACAGACCAAAATATGTGAAGGGAAGTAAGAAGTACAAAGTCCAGTTATAAAGTACATAAGTCACAGAGACAAAAAGTTCCATGCAGAGAATAATCTATAATATTATGTATAATATATATGCATATAGTCTATATATACTGTCTATAATAGTCTATAATACTGTAACAACTTTGTATGGTAACAAATGGTAATTACATTTATTCTGTTGAGCACTTCAAGATGTATATATAAATGTTAAGTCATGTTGTACACCTGAAACTAATAGAATATATGGCAACTATACTTCTGTTAAAAATGAATAAATAATGTTTTAAAAATAAAAAAAATAAAAAAATTTTAAATGCTACTGAACAATTAATTGTTCAAAGAAGAAATAAAAAAAAAACTGTTTAAGTATCATGAAAAAGGGGAGCCTGCATGGCTCAGTCAGTTAAGCGGCTGCCTTCAGCTCAGGTCATGATCCCAGGGTCCTGGGACTGAGTCCCGCATCGGGCTCCCTGCTCAGTGGGAAGCCTGTTTCTCCCTCTCCCTCTGCCTCTCCCCCTTCTTGTGTGTTCTCTCTCTGTCAAATAAATAAAATCTTAAAAATAAATAAATAAATAATATCCTAAGAGAAATGAAAGTGGAAATACAATATATAAATTGTAATAGGGAAGTTCGAAGTGCTAAATGTCTCTATTAAAGAAACAAGAAAGATCTCAAATGAATAATTTAACTGTACACTTCAAACACTACAAAAGGAAGAAATGAATCCCAAAATTAGTAGGAAAAATACAATAAAGATCAGAAAAAAAATTAGGGAAATAAAGACTTAAAATACATTTTAAAAGAAAGTACAGACATAAATTCATTATTGCACTTCACAAGTACTACATTTTTTATAGTTGAAGGTTTGTGTCAAGCTTGCCTTGGGCAAGTCCATTAATGATATTTTTCCAAAACAATTTGCTCATTTTGTGTATCTGGGCCCCATTTTCATAATCCTCACAATATTTAAAATACTTTATTATTATATTTGTTACGGTGATTTGTGATTATTGATCTTTGTTGCTACTGTTGTGATTATTTTAGAGTACCACAGACCATCCCTATATAAAAGAGCAAACTTAATAAATATTGTATGTTCTGACTGATTCACTAAATGACAGGGCATTCACCCATTTCTCTCCCTCTCCTTCGTCCTCCCTATTCCCTGAGACACAAGAATATTGAAATCAGGCCCATTAATGATGCTATAATAGCCTCTAACTGTTCAATGAGAGGACGAGTCACACATTTCTCTTTTAATCAAAAGCTACAAAGCATTAAGCTTAGTGAAGAAAGCACGTCAAAGTCATGATAGGCCAAAAGCTAGGCCTCTTGCATCAAACAACTAAGTTGTAAATGCAACAGGAAAAACTGTGACCAAACCCAACTTTATCTGCCCAGAACATGCCAAGACAATCACTGAGACATGGAATATGCAACAAGAAAAAGGTTTATTTGAGGGGCAGCCAAATGAGGACATGGGAGGGCAAATTTCAAATTCACCTCCTTGAAGGAAGAGAGTCAAAAAAATTTAAAAGGTAAATGAAAAGGTCTAGGTAAAAAGTTGCAGCTGTGCTTGTTAGTCCCATTAACCTTTGGTGACCAGTTCAAATCCCCACTGTCTTTTGAGCATTCCTATTCTTGAGGGAATTGGGTCAATGATTCCTGTAATTACTTCCTGCTGAAATGGGGCAAAGATTGAGGTTAGAGGAATCTTTCTGCGCTCATTTAGAAGTGTTCTTCAGTTCCAGGTTGAAAGCCAACATTCTGCATTACCTAGACTTTTCACTGTGGTACAATTCCCTACTATGATTCCTGTGAGACACTCCTAAGTCATAAAGACCATAGAAAAATTTTCTATTTAACATTTCATAGGAGCTTAAACCAAGACTACTTCTAAGGGCCACTCTTACCTGCAACAGGGCACCCGGCAAGGCTTTGTCTCAAGTAAAGTTAGTTTCTTGACATATGTTTGCCAAAGTTCATTTTTTTCTGTTTTCCAATTAGTGGGTGTTTCTAGAAAGTACATAATTTTTATGGAATGCCTAAGGCATTGGACACTGCTTGTGTGACTTTTGCCACAAATGCTCACTTACAATTGTTAGCAACAGTTGAAATCTAGGAATTATTTCACTTAAAAGTGTTTTGGAACTTCTGAGGTCTTCTCTGGATGGCATGGAAAACCTTCAACAAACTTGTAAAGATGTCTACAAATACTAGCAAATATTGAGAATTACCTGTTGTTTTGACATCATGGTGAAGTCTACCCGGCACCTTCTCCAGTTGTATACCTTTTAGAACTGGTCAGGACCCAGTCTTGGAATTGTTTTTAGAAGAAATGTCAAATGTCACATTGTTTAATCGTTCTTTGAAGACTAGGATCCACAATATACTACTGGATTCATTGTAGAATAATATCTTATCCATAATGTGTGCTTTGGTGAATATGGTTAAGTATTTCTTCCATAAGATGTTATATTTCCGACTGGCTCCAGTGCCATCACAGTGTCCAAATCTCCATTCCATCTGAGGTCTTCTTGGGAATGTTGGGGTCGATATTTAATTAAATCTATGTCTGGTACTAAAGTCATTATAGAGAGTTTTAGAGTCTTTGTACAGGCTGCCAGTTTGGCGGCCAGGTCTGCCCAATTGTTCCTTTAGGCAGTCTAATTTCTTGTGTCCTCAGTAGTGGAGAGTAGCTGATGAGTCACCACTGCCTCCAGGTCTTTGGTGTCTTTTATCCATAAAACTGTTTCCATCCATGAACATCTCAATCTGGATTTTCCAATGACACATCCATCAAATCAGCATGGCTGCAATAAACTTGTTCAGTTATTTGTATGTCTCTGGTGATCTTTCTGAGTAGCCCATACAAATGTCATACATGCAGTTAGTCTAAACATGGCCATTGTGGCAGCTTCTCTGAAGTTTACCTCAAGCCTTTGAGCTTCACCCTGCAAGGCTTCAGGAAAAAGGGCAGTTTTATTTCTCAATGATCCCATGTCAAGAGAATGGGAGAAAAATGCAAACCTGTTTGGAGAGTCAGAGCCAGATTTTGAAGAAACCAGAACAATTCAGGATGCAGTCCAATTTTAGGGGCAAACAACAAACACTCAAAGACAGTTAATATCTAATATTTAATCTGGTATCTACAAAGGTGTGTTACTGAAAAATTTCTGTCTAAAATAACCCTCATTTCCACCAAAGATAGCCAAATTACAATGAATTTATTTGTAAAATAAGTCCAATATTAACAAACTTGGCCCAATTATTTACATAAGCACAGCATTTTTTTAAGACTTTTATTTATTTATTTGAGAGAGAGCGAACACAAGCAGGGCAGAGAAAAGCAAAGGGAGAGGGAGAAGCAGGTTCCCCACTGAGCAGGGAGCCTGACATGCGGCTCGATCCCAGGACCCTGGTACCATGACCTGAGCCAAAGGCAGATGCTTAACCATCTGAGCCACCTAGGCACCCCAGCAAAACATTTATAGTAATTGACCATATAGATCTTTTTTTTTTTAATCTGCCTTACTGGAACTTTTCATAAGGAATTTCAAATTGAACTTTTAACAGCCTCTTGAGATAAGAAGTCAAGCAAAATACTTGCCATCAGACTTCACCTGGAATACATAGATTTGGGTGAATTCCTCTTTACAATGTCCCCAACATATCCTAGGTTTCCTGCACCTGGCAGGAAGTAACCTTCTTTACTCACCTGATGAAGCACGTGGGTCTATTAGGAAGGTACCAGGCTGATTTTTCCAAAGGGCTTTATTGTCTCTAGAAAGTCAAGTTTAGTTCCTTAAAGCTGTCTGGTCAAATCTGAGCCTATGCATGTCTCTCACAAATATGACATTCCAGTCAAAGCCTTTGTAATATAAACAAGTTTCCAAATGTGTCTTATCATAAGGAGACCAGATTTGTATTGAAATTATGCAAATAAATTTATGCCATGAAAATATAAGAATACTCACTGAGAGTTTCTGAATTCTGGAGGGATCAGGTAAGGAGAAAAAATGTTTCATATTTGTTTATAAAGGAATAATTTAACAAATTTCTGAGTCATAGATAGCTTTAAATCTGGAAAAGCAAATATTAAAGGATCACCCATATTTCAAACCAAAAGTGTATTTAAATGCAGTTTTCTCATTGGTTCCAGAAATTCTTTATTTTAGTTTTATAATCCTAACGGTACAAGAAACCTGTTTTTATCATTACAATGCAGTTGGCAAGAAATTCTGTGACACACAAGACTTCAATAATTAGAATTACAAGTGATAGCAGTATACCAGGGTAATTCAAAAATTTAAGAATGGTATACAATTTCTAAAGGAGTTACAACATTCAACCATATAGTATAACTGAAGAAGGTTTATCATCACTTATTTGACAGCATTTCTTTTTTTTTTTTAAGATTTTATTTATTTATTCATGAGAGACAGAGAGAGAGAGGCAGAGGGAGAAGCAGGCTCCCAAGCAGCAGGGAGCCCGATGCGGGGCTCGATCCAGCATTTCTTATGTAATTTGATAGACTAAAAAAACAAGCCTATTAGTCAAAAAGACTTCATTTGAAAGTTGAATTTGGGGAACTTTTTCTGAAATATCAGAAGGTTTTAAAGCACATTCCTAAATAAGATTACAGATTATTAGAAAATTCAATAATTATCTACTTAGTCAAGATGGCAACAAGAGCTTCTAAAGGGAAATGCAGAGGATTATGTAATTACTAGCAAAACTCTTTTAATACTGAGAAGATTGAACTATAAGTAATCAAGGACCTAATAAAGATAAAAGATAGAAACTTTGTTTTTTTAAGCAGATTAAAGAAAAACCATTGTTTACGATTTTGATCAAAAATGTAAGAAAACTGTCATTTCAACAGAGAGAAAAAACCAAACTCAACTTTATACTGATTACTTCTGATATCAGAACTCATTTATTCCAACAAAATTAATTTTTTTAATTCGTTCCTTCCTTTTTCCTTCCTATTATCTCCCATATTGATATATATTTATTGAGATAAAGACATCTAAAGTGCTCCATAGATGTAAGTTCTTGTGGTAGGTACTGTGATATACTGACTAGAATTTCTATCAGAACTAAAGAACTCCCAGCTGTAAGAATGCTGTCAGCCATCCTCAAGTCTCAGAGTCCATCAGGTGGTCATAACCAATGACTATTATTAAAGTCCAGCCCTTTTGTCCCAATTTAGGATGGTTCTGAAGGATAATCCAACTTTTAGAACTCCTGGGAGAATCAGTTAAGTCTTCTGCTGATGTTGTATCACTGCTCAACTTCTGCCTGATCTTGCTCTCTTACCTTCCCTCTCTCCCCCAGGTGTTGATCACTCCCTAATAGACTTTTTTAACATACTGATCTCCATCATCTTGTCAATCTAAACCACACACAAGCTTTCTTTCCAAGGATTCCCTTGTCACAAGCCTTCTATAATTTTCCTTTTTACATTCAGATTTTGTCCTAAGTTTTCCCTCTTTAAATAACCAGTCTCACTTTCTTTGCACACAGAGTTATTTCCTTAATTATCTCCAGTAGTTTTAATTACATTATAATTGTTACAGAACTGTTGAATCATTATATTGTACACCTGACACTAATGTTACCCTGTACGTTAACTAACTGGAATTTAAATAAAAACTTTTTAAAAAGTATTCACATTTGTTTATTTGTTCTTAGATTACCCATAAAATTTCACAAGGCAGTAGACAAAGTCCTAGTTTTGTTTTTTCTTTCCTGAAAATTTGCAATGGAAATAACATGAAGTTATTTGGTCTTCCATCAACTCAAGCACAGTAAGTTTTACATTTAATGGTAATTGATCATTCTAAATAATGCCCATTTCTTACATGCCCTTAAACCAACTAAACTAAAGCTAAACAGAGCTCTTTCACAAATGAATTTTAACAATACCATTGGAATTTCAAGAAAATATCTCACACTTAAATATGCATGGGCACACACACACAAATACAAAAACAAGAAGCAACGAAATCTTTAAGGCACAATTTCCAAATATCTCCCTTTTATAAAACAATCTAATTACAACATGTATTATAAATTATGGATCTTTTTAATGGTCATTTTTCCTAGGTATCTAACGAATATTGTAGTCAAGCAGCATTGCAAAAATAAACAAATTAATTAAATCTGCCCAATTTTGGAGAATACTGCCCAAAGAGCTATATATGGGAATCAAATTTTCATTTCCAACCTCCCAACTAGAACACAGATAAGTTTTACTCAAAGATACCAAAAGCTGCAGCAACAAACAAATCAAATGAAGTGAAGGGTACCTCTGTAAGCATTGGTTCCTCCCCAAAAGTCACATTTTTACCAAATGAACCAAAGAGCTTCCTAGTCAGCCTTTTCATTTCTTTTTTTCTAAGATTTTATTTATTATTTATTTGTTTGTTTGTTTTGTTTGTTTGTTTGAGAGAGAGTGCATGCAAGCAGGGGGAGGGCAAAGGGAGAGGAACAAGCAGACTCTGCACTGAGTGTGGAGCCTGAAAGGGGGCTCAATTCCAGGACCCTGAGATCATGACATGAGCAGAAACTAAGAGCCGGATGCTTAACTGGCTGAATCACCCACCTAACCCTTTCTTTCTTTTTTTTTTTTTTTTGTAAGATTTTATTTATTTATTTGTCAGAGAGAGAGAGAGCATAAGCAGGGGGAGCGGCAGGCAGAGAGAGAAGCAGGCTCCCCGGTGAGCAGGGAGGCTGGATCCCAGGACCCTGAGATCATGACCTGAGCTGAAGGCAGACACAACTGACCAAACCACCCAGGTGCCCCACCCTAGCCCTTTCTTAATCAAGCAAGAAAAGAATGCTAAGAGAATAAAAACCCTGTATTTGGTTGCCTCCACCAAAAAAACTGCTAGAACAAATTAAATGAATTCAGTAAGGTCACAGGGATACAAAATCAATATACAGAAATCCATTGCATTTCTCTACAGTAATAATGAAACAGAAACAAACTAATAAGAAAGAGAAACTAAGAGAACAATTTAATTTACAATTAACACCATATTTAATAAAATAACTAGGCATAAACTTAAAGGAGGTGAATAATAATAATCAGGGAGGATAAACAATTCCAAAAATATGGTAAATTTTTGTCATATTGTCATTATTATTTAAGTCCCCCTAACGTTTTTTTGAAACTTCAATTTACTTGTTCCTTTGGCCTATAGAAACTTCCTAATTTTAGTACTTTCTTAAGCCCCAATCCTTAATTAAACCATACTCCTTCAAAACCACAAAACTAGCTAGCAAGAAAATGTTACTCTTGTAAAAGTTTTCAATATCATAATTGTAACAAAGTACAAAGAACAACAAATTAACAGCCAGCTTCTAAAGCCAATCTTCTAACGTCTTCCATTATGGACATTGTCAACCTAGAATTTCCATAGACTCTTGGCTTCTAAACAAAGCAGCAACAGAGGTGTAATATTAAGTACCCTCAAATTACATTTCCTGAAGCTTCCAAAGCCATTATTTGAAAAATATCCTAAAATGTGTGGAGTCATTTTTGGTTGTCACACTGAAGAAGGGGTTCTACTGGTAGAATACAGAGATGCTGCTAAACATCCTACAATGTATAAGACAATCTTTTACCACCAAGAATTATCTGGCTCAGAATGTCAATAGAGCCAAAATTTAGAATCCTTGCCTTATATCCTTTGGGTCCAAGTTTCTAATACATAATTTCATGTTTAACACTTTTAGAGATATCATAGATAGAAAGATTTAAAGGTTTTTCATGCTCATCTTTCTGTATAAGAGTTCCTTGGTACTTGAGATTCCTGCCTGGCTCAGTGGTAGAACATGCAACTCTTGATCTTGGGGTTGTAAGTTCAAGTCCATACTGGGGTTAGAGATTACTTTAAAAAAATTTTTTTAAGTAAAAAATAGGAGCGCCTGGGTGACTCAGTTGGTTAAGTGTCTGACTTTGGCTCAGGTTATGATCTCAGGTCCTGGGATTGAGTCCCTGCTCAGAAGGGAGACTACTCCTCCCTCTCCCTCTGCCTGCCACTCCCCCTGCTTGTGTACTCATGTTCTCTCTCTGTCAAATAAATAAATAAATCTTAAAAAAAAAAAACTTCCTTCATAATCTAAAAAAGAAAAAACAAATTTCATTAAACATATACCTTCATCAAAATATAAAAATATTCTTTAGTTTGATTTTACTAGAAACCTTAATAAAAAATTAATTAATTTACCAATATACCATAATTTTGTAAGAGTAATACCATGATTAGTAATAAAGTAGTACAGGAACTGAAATGACTAACAGATTAGAAGAAAGAAGGAAGAACTAAAGTGATGATGGTTGCACAACATTGCAATGTACTTAAACCTCTGAACTGGACACTTAGAAGGGGTTAAAACAGATGTGGAAAAGAAAATATGGGGCCAAAATGGCATAGGCCATTGACTTGACTTAGGCAAGTCACCAAACTAGGGCTTAATATTATGATAAAATTGCAGTTTCAACCTCCCCCAGAAATGTAGTCTTCACTGGTGAGTCAGGAACTTTCTAGTAAGCATTCAATAAGGTAATCCAGCACATGGGCCCTCTTCATCCCCCTAATGAAAATGTACTGATCCTACAACAAGATACCCTCTCTTTACCCCTAATAAAACTCAGTTGCCTGGAATACTCCTTTCTTTTCTTTTGCTAGTGACTAATAACCCCCCAGCGCACACGCACACACACACACACATATACATACTTCTTCCTCTAAAACTTTCCATTTTGTACAAATCCTTGGCTCTCTCCTACTTGCTGGTTGCAATGGTGCCCAATTCATGAATTACTTAATAAACCAATTAGATCTTTAAATTTACTGTTGAATTTTTGTCCTTTAACAGAGCAAATTTTATCATGTATTTTACCATTTTTAAAAATTATACCAAAACCACATTGATCATTGCCAATGAGTGAACTGTACTGTATGTGAATTTTATATTGGCAGAATTGTTGTGATTTTCCATTAACTATTTTCTGTCTGTAATCTTTGGAGAACCTGAAAACATAATTTTTTAATCCATCATTTTCTTTTTTTAAAATTTTACTTATTTGTTTGACAGAGACAGAGCATGAGGAGGGGGAGGGGCACAGTGAGAAGAAGCAGCCAACTCCCCGCTGAGCAAGGAGCCCTATACGGGGCTCAATCCCAGGACCCTGGGATCATGACCTGAGCCAGAGGCAGACACAACCTACTGAGCCACCCGGGAGCCCCTAATTCATCGTTTTCTATAGGGTTAAAATATATGTGGAATTATAAGGATAAAACTATAGACACCAGTTAGGAGATGGTACATAAAAAAACAAATGAAGGTAGTATGAGAGTGGTGCCATGCCGGGTAAATTTTGAATTCAGAATTGATAGGATTTACTGATGGATTGAATAGAATGTAAATAAGAGTTAGGAATAACTCCAAAGATTTTAGACTGGGCAGTAATGGGAAGAATGTAGTGATGAGATAGAAAAGACTAAATGAGTAGAGGGTGAAAGTAGGTAAGAAATCAAAAATTAGACTCTAGACTGTGTGCACTGATATGCCCAATTAAATATTTATATCTAAATATGATGAGTATGCATTTCAGGGGAAGGATCTGCCCTGAAAATATATGTGAATCTTAGGTTATGTTATGGTGTTGATCAGATTACTTAAGGCAATGAAGCAGGTATCTCTATTCATAATCCAAATTCTAAAATAGTAACAAAACAAAACTGCACACATATACAGACCCTCGAACAATACACATTTGAATTGTAAAGATCCAGTTATATGCATGATTTTATTTTTTTTTAATATTTTACTTATTTATTTATTTGAGAGAGAGAATGAGATACAGAGAGCATGAGAGGAGGGAGGGTCAGAGGGAGAAGTAGATTCCCTGCTGAGCAGGGAGCCCGATGTGGGACTTGATCCCAGGACTCCAGGATCATGACCTGAGCCGAAGGCAGTCGCTTAACCAACTGAGCCACCCAGGCGCCCCCCCCCTTTTTTTTTATATGCATGTTTTTAAAGGAGCGGCACCTGGCTGGCTGAGTCGGTTGAGTCTGACCCCTGGTTTTGACTCGGGTCATGATCTCAGGGTCGTGCAAAAGAGCCCCTTATTGGGTTCCACACTGGGTATGAAGTGTGCTTGAGATTCTCTCCCTCTCCTCTGCCACCTCCCCCCCCCACCCACACTGAATAAGGAAAGGGTTAACATCTAGGCAGGGAGAGGTAGGGGGCCCCTGGGTGGGCTCTGAAACTATTCCTGACAGGCAGAAGTGCTAAGCCAGAGGGAACAAGAGATAAGGAAACAGGCCACCTAGCCCTGAATGTTAAGGAGTATTTTTCTTTGGTTGCTACAGTGTCACAGTGTTATCACAGAAAATGGCCAAACCTCAAACAATTAAGTCATTAAGGATGTTATCAATAGTCTGTACTCAAACCAAGACGCACAAGAGTCTAGGCCACAAACTTCCTGGTCAGTTCTCAATAAGAGACCGCCAATGAGGGGCGCCTGGGTGGCTCAGTTGGTTAAGCGTCTGCCTTCAGCTCAGGTCATGATCCTAGGGTCCTGGAATCCAGCCCCCTGTCAGGCTCCCCGTTCCACAGGAAGCCTGCTTCTCCCTCTTCCACTCCCCCTGCTTGTGTTCTGTCTCTTGCTCTTGCTGTCTCTCTGTAAATAAATAAATAAAATCTTAAAAAAGAAAAAAAAGATTGCCAATGACAGCCCTCAGTGGCAACTCATTCAAGACCCCTCAACTCTAGAGAGCTTCTTCTTTTCTTTCTTTCTTTCTCACCTTCACTTAATGAACTTTCACTTCACTTCACCCTTTTGTGTCTGTGAGATTCATTCTTCGACTCCAGGAGATGAGAACCCTGCAATCCTGTGTGTACACTCACTCACTCTCTAAAATAAATAAATGAAGGGGTGGCTGGGTGGTTCAGTTGTTAAGCGTCTGCCTTCAGCTCAGGTCATGATCTCAGGGTCCTGGGATCAAATCCCACATCAGGCTCCCTATTCCTCACTCTCCCTCTGCCCCTGCTTTTGCTCTGTCTCTCTCTGACAAATAAATAAATAAAATCCTTTTTAAAAATAAACAAATAAATAAAAATATATTAAAAAATAATGTATGGGGAAAATTTTGAAGCTTTGAGACAATTTGAAAAAACTCGCAAATAAATCATGTAGCCTAGAGATATTAAAAAATTTAAGTAAAACTTTAGTTTGTCATTAATGCATAAAATATATTTAGATACTAATCTAGTTTGCCATTTATTACTCTAAAATACAATTAACCCTTGAACAAGGTGTGGGGTAAGGGCACTGACACACCATATAGTTGAAAATACGTGTGTAACTTCTTGTTCCCACCAAAGTTACCTAGTAACAGCTTCCTGTTGACCAAAAGCCTTTCCGATAGAATAAACAGTTGATTAACACATATTTTGTATGTTAAATATACCATATACTCTATTCATCCAATAAAGCTAGAGAAAAGTAAATGTTAAATTCATAAAGAAGAGAAAATACATTTACAATACTGGACTATTTATGGGGGAAAATATCTGCTTGTAAGAGGACCTATATAGTTCAAACCCATGTTGTTCAAAGGCCAACTGTATACATAAATCTATTATAAAATTTTTAAATTTATCCACAGTTACACACATAAATGTTTGCAAGCTGTACATAGTACCATTCATAGTTGATATAAATGTGAACAAAAGCAAATATGCAATACTAAATACAAACCATACTACTGTAATAATTTCTTAGCCACTTTCTGTTGCTATTGCAGTGAGTTCAAGTGTCATGAGTACCGTTCAAACTGTGACTCATCATGTCCTCCTGAACAGTTCATCTCCTACCACAGAAGAAAGTAATCTCTTGCTGTTCTTATGTAATTTCCAGGGTGTTTAGGGTAATATCATGAACCTCAAATAACACCCTGGGACCATTCAAAGTGCCCTAGTGGTGCTGGAAGTGCTCCAAAGAAGTGAGGTCATGATATTACAACAAAAATTTGAATTGCCTGATGTATACTATAGTTGAGGTCAGCAGCTGCAGTTGCTCACCATTTCAAGACAAATGAATCTAGCATAAAGACCATTTTGAAAAAAATAAAAATAAAAGGAAATCCGTGAAGTCATCCACTTTCAACCAGGCCAGCAGGTGCAACAACACATCACTGTCTTTTGTGAAATTTCTTTCCTTTCCTTTGCTTCCTTCCCTTCCCTCCCCCTTCCTTTCTTTTAAAATATTTTATTTATTTGAGAGAGAGAGAGAGAGACAGCATGAGAGAGGAGAGGGTCAGAGGGAAAAGCAGACTCCTCGCCAAGAAGGGAGCCAGATATGGGACTCGATCCTGGAACTCCGGGATCTGACCTGAACCGAAGGTAGTCGCTTAACCACTGAGCCACCCAGGTTTCCCGTGAAATACCTTTTCGTCTCATGTTTCAAATGCTGCTTTCGTGTGGCTATAGGATTGCTGTAAGGGAGACATACCTATAGACTCTAATACCATACTAGGAAAAGGAAAAGTCAGCAAAAGGAAGGTGAAGGATCTAAAGCTGGAGAATTTAATGCCAGCAAAGGATGGTTCAATAATTTTAGAAAGAGGTTTGGCTTTAAAAATGTCAAGAAAACAGGGGAAAGCAACCTGTGCCAACCAAGAGGCAGTAGACAAATTCCCAGATACCATTAAGAAAATCCCTGAGGGAAAAGGATATTTGCCTGAGCAGGTATTTATGCAGACAAAAGTGCCATATTCTGGAAGAAAGTGTCAGAAAGGAAGAGAAGCAAGCACCAGGATTTAAGTCAGGAAGGGATAGGCCAAGTCTACTGTTTTGTGCAAAGGCAGCCAGGCCTGATCAGGTCTGCCCTTATCTTTGAAAACTGCTTCAAGTCCCTGACACCTGAAGGGAAGAGATAAACATGAGAAGTCTCTCTCTTGGTTGCACAAGAAAGCCTGGACAATGAAAACCCTTCTTCTGGATTGGTTCCATCGTGCTTAGTCTCTGGCATCAGGAAGTACCTTGCCAGTGAGGGACTACATCTTAAAGTTCTTTTGATATTGGACAGTGCTGCTCACAAGCTAGACCCACATGAGTTCAGCACCAAAGGTATCGAAGTGGTCTACATGCCCCCAAACACAATGTCTCTAATTCAGCCCCCAGATCAGACGGTCATAAGGACCTTTAAAGTTCATCACACATGGCAGCATATGAAACAAACTGTCAGTGCTAGGGAAGAGAACCCCAATCTAAAGAACATCATGAGAATCTGGAAGGACTGCACCATTGAAGATACTGCCCTTGTCACAGAAAAAACCGTGAGTGCCATCAAGCCCCAAATAACTCCTGCTGGAAAAAACTGTGTCTGGGTGTTGTGCGTGAGTTCACAGTCTCTACAACAGAGGTAATCAGTAAAGTCATAAAAGAGATTGTAGAAATGGCAACAAAGGTCGGGGGTGAAGGGTTTGAAGATCTGGATCTTGGAGAAATTCAAGAGCTAATACCCACTATCTCAGAAGACTTAACAGAAGTCAACTTGATGGAGATGAGAACTTCTGAACCAGGGCCAGATGATGCGGATGGAGACAAAGAGGAAGCCATGCCAGAAAACAAATTGACAGTATGCAATCTGGCAGAGGGCTCCGATTATTCAAGACTGCTTTTGACTTCTTTTATGACATGGACCCTTCCATGATATGGACATTGAAACTAAAGCATACGGTAGCAGGACTGGACCCATATAGGGACATTTTTTAGAGAAATGAAAAGGAAGAACGTGTGACAGAAACTACTTTGTATTTCCATAAAGTTACACTGAGTGTCCCTGCTTCTCCTGAGACAGCAAGACCAACTCCTCTTCAGCCTACTCACTGAGAAGACGAAGAAGATGAAGATGTTTATGATGATCCCCTTTCACTTAGTGGACAGTAAATCGTCATCATGCTGTACAGTTAATATACCTACCTGTTGTGTCTGTGTATGCCTTTGTGTGAAAATTTAGTAATCGTACAGCAGGAACTGGATGAGATGTTTCATGTCATCAGTATCACCATATATTCATATAGAACATCGTGTGCAAGATTCATGGAAGTCTATCTTTAGGGAGAGCCTAAAGGATAGCCTATCTTTACAGAGGCATACAGAGAGTAAGATTTAATGTAAAATTAATAATGTGCCCATGTTCTTACTGTTTTATACTTCGCTTTCAAAGATTTGCCTTACTCTCTAAAGATGCCTCTCTCTCAGACTTGGGAGAAACTGTGTATTAGCCAATCATCACATGTAACTGTTTCTTCTTTAATGTATTTATGTGTCCAAGTCTGTATTATGAATGTGACTGTAATACCATAAGCCATTAAAATTTTATGATGATTCATTCATTAGCGTATAGGCTGACTACGAAGAAGCAATCGTATACGCTACACACTGGCTACCAAAACCAACCATATTGCTGCTGCGTTGTTATCTACTCACGAACTGTTATACCTGTGAATAAATATGAATTTCTTTTTTTTAAGTATTTATTTATTTATTTATTTATTTGAGAGAGAGAGCCCAAGAGGGGGTAGGGTCAGAGGGAGAAGCAGACCCCCTGCTGAGCAGGGAGCCCGATGTGGGACTTGATCCCTGGATTCCGGGATCATGACCTGAGCCGAAGGCAGTTGCTTAACCAACTGAGCCACCCAGGTGCCCTAGATATGAATTTCTTTTTCACATTATCTTTTCCTTTTTGATGTCTAGTTTTAGTAATACATAAAACATCTACAGTGTTTTCTATAAGGCCATACTGATGAAAGTACTGAGAGACAGATGATTCATGGTATAACAGATGACATAAATTTATAGTGTGATAAATACAATTGTATAAGTATATGTTGTCTTCCTTATGACTTTATAATAACTTTTTCTTTTCTCTAGGCTACTTTAAGAACACAAAATATAATATTTATACAAAATATGTATTAATCAACTATTTATATCATCAGTAAGGCTTTAGGCCAACAGCAGGCTATTTAAACTTCTTTTTCAGAGACCTGTTTCTTCCTAATCTTCCCTGTTTCTTTTCAGACCACACGAACAAATCCACTACCTATCTCTGCAGAAACCAAGACTGACACAAATGTAGATCACTAATATGGTTCCAGACTACGAAAAGCAAGGCCACATTTATCATAGTTACGAACACAGTATAATTCAAGGAATTTTATCCCTGTCATAGGAAAACAAAAAAACATTAATAGCAGTGGTTTTCAACATTTTCAACTTCACATACAACATGCAACTTTCAAACACATGACAGTTTTTCATAGTGTTAAAGAACAAAAATTCAATTAAG
The DNA here is from genome assembly GCF_009762305.2 of Zalophus californianus. Lineage (NCBI taxonomy): Eukaryota > Metazoa > Chordata > Mammalia > Carnivora > Otariidae > Zalophus > Zalophus californianus. Next base: position 498,555 of record NC_045613.1, on the reverse strand, counting down.
GGTCTAATTGTCTTCAATTAAGTGATTCATGAATCCAGCAGCATCTTATCTAGCAAGTAGAGGGAAACTCAAGGATTTGTACAAAATGGAAGGCTTTTATAGGAGGGGGGGCCAAGACAGTTAGAAGTGAAAGATTTTCAGGGGCTCCTGGGTAGCTCAGTTGGTTGAGCACTCAGCTCACTTTTTTTTTTTAAGATTTATTTCTTCTTCCTTTTTTTTTTAAAGATTTTTTTCTCCCTTAAGGAGAAGAACAGAGTACCTTATTAGGTAGATCTTATTAGATAATGAAAGTACTATTTAGCCCCTCGTTGGTGACTTGGCCTAATAATACCATTTGGGGCCTATAGTTTTCTTTTTAACAATATATTCTGAAAGGTTAAACCCCTAATCACAGTAAGACTTTTCATAGTTGTGTAACCATTTAAAAACTGAACTCCAAAAGATAACTATGAATTAATTATAAAAAATAAAATAGAAGACAAACAAACAAACAAAAAACCCCATAACTTTTGACTAAAGTAAATGCTGGAACACAAAATAGTGACTTAAAATCCCATAATGGGGGGGGTGCCTGGGTGGCTCAGTCATTAAGCATCTGCCTTCAGCTCACCTCATGATCCCAGGGTCCTGGGATCAAGCCCCGCATCAGGCTCCCTGCTCCACGGGAAGCCTGCCTCTCCCTCTCCCACTCCTCCTGCTTGTGTTCCCTCTCTCACTGTGTCTCTCTCTGTCAAATAAATAAAATCTTAAAAAAATAAGTAAATAAATAAAATCCCATAACAGGGGAAAAAAGATAAAATCTTTGTGCTTATTTTATACACAATATATCTTGTGCATTCAAACTTAGTCATAAATAGTTATAAACTAAACTTTAAAAATTTGTTTTGTTTTAACAGCTCAAATATTAATGTAAAGTTTGAAATTATTTTACTGTAGTCTAAGTTTTTTGTTCAACCGTTAAGTTTTATTACTCTTCTTTCGGGAGCTGTGGTGGTAAGGATTGCTGTGGCTCAAAATTGTTAAAATTCAATAAAAAGCTAACAACCTGTATATTTGACAAGGCTTTGGTCCAACATCTTCCAAAAGATCTTAAACGCATCTTGTTCACCACCAGAGAATGCTAATTAAGTTCAGATAGTTTCACTTAAGCAGTCCAGTGAAGAAAAATGCAGTTCCCTGGAAAGAAAAGAGCAACAGGAAAGGGGAGCTAGTGGAATTAAGCAGGACAATTTTCCAAAGCACATGGAGGTCAGTCAGGATCAGGAGCTCTGTGCAGGCCCGGTACAGCAGGGATTCTATCGGTGTTCTAAGCCAGTAGATAGGTAGCCTAGCCACAGCAGTCCTTAACACGACAGCTCCAGGAAGAAGATGGGAAGAATATGAGAAATAATAAAAGTTATCGTTGAAGAAAAAATTGTTTGACTACAGTAAAATAATTTCAAACTTTACATTAATAAAACAATGAATTTCACATTTTAAAGGTAATATAAGCATTTTAAATAGATCCCTAATTTTTTTCAAAGGTGTTATTTATCTGAGTAGATAGACAGAAAGAGCACAATCACAAGCAGGGAAGAGCGGCAGAAGGAGAAGCAGGCTCCCAAGGAGCAGGGAGCCTGATGCAGGGCTCGATCCCAGGACCCTGGGATCATGACCTGAGCGGAAGGCAGAGGCTTAACGACTGAGCCACCCAGGCGCCCCCATATTTTAAATTTGAAAATCGAGTTGCCTTTTTTAAATGATTCATGAATGTAGCAGCATGCTATCTAGTAGGTAGAGGGGGATTTCAAAAGGCTACAGAAAGGGAAAGGTTTTCTTCAAAGGCAGGATAAGGAAGTCATAAATAGAAAAAATATATGTTTTATTTCAAGTGAGATCACCTTCATTTAGGGACAAAAGAGTCTGACTAGTGAAAGTACCTCATCTTACTTCAGATGGACCCATATGGCACATCACATTATCAGTGCTGACCAGGAAATTACTGACCAGTTAAGATTACATTTCCAGGGGAGAAGGAAAGTGCAGTTAGGTTAGGTCAGTGACTTGGCCCTGATACCATTGAGACCTGTGGTTTCTTTTTAGTAATACAAATACTCAATTATTGTATGGTATACCTCAAAGTAATATAATACAATGTTACCTATCGAGTATATCTCAATTTAAAAATAAATAAATAAACAGATAATAGACAGACCATATATAAAATACATAAAAATAGAACTTTCTCCTGCTAACTGCCCAGGAAACCAACCCCTATCTATAACAATTCAGATAGCCAAATTGCTATAAATCAGACTTCCAATAACCAGATTTCTATTTTTAATATTCATCCAGGGCTAAATAATAATTTCATAATGATCATTCCAAAATGGCCATAATTTGATTAATAACTGACAAGTTCCTTAATTTTTATCCCCTGATCCAATTTAGGTCCAAACAAAGCCAAATATATACTCCTAGCAAAGGATGCAGGATTCCTCCTTTCTAGCTTACCTACCTACATCTTCCTTAGCCAATATTCTCCAGTCAGGAAAGACCTGGCACCTTTTCCCAATATAAAACTTTCCAATCTTCTGCCTACCTTTGAGCTGAATGATTGTTGCTAACTTTCTTTCTACAACAAAGTCAGAACAGATAGCCTTTGTTTTTCTCATTTAGCTGGTCTTTATTTATTTCTATACTCCTTTCTGATATAATTGGTCAGACTTAAAACCTAGGTTTCAAGAATTTTAAAAAGTTCCTCAGATCATTATAGTTTAAGGAAGGGAGAAAGATAGAAGTATAGAAGTTCTGCAAAGAACCTCAACAGCTGTGATCCTTTCCAAACACATCTCTCTGAAGCTTCCTCTTTCATTAAGAAATGTTCACATTCCTCTTTGAATTTAGACTATTCTTCACCCTATCTGCCTTTGAATTCTTATTTTTTAACACAGAAAACTTCTTTTTTCTGTTGATATTGTGAAAATTAATAAAAGGAAACTTTCGCAAAATAGAGCCTGGAAGGGGAATTGGATTCCTACTATTGCTACCTACCATTCCTTTTCAATTGTAAATTGGACTGCAAGAGACAGATCTTACTTGTGGATACTACTTTACTATCCTAACTTTATCTCCTCCCTCCCAACCTCCCACTAACAGCCCAGCCAATGAGAATATACTATATTTTGAACTCTCAGTGTAGTCAATGTACTTTTTACTTTTTAACAGCTTTTTCAAAGTCCCCTTCCTCTACAAAAGAGCATTAAGAGCCTTCCTCTCCTTTATTCTGTAGACACTTGCCTATGGTTTTGCTGCAGCTTGCTTATTCAGAATTGTAATTCTCTGCTATTCCCAAATAAATCTTTCTTTTGAAGAGCACATTACTGGGTGTGTATATGGGGATCCCAGAGAAGACACCAATAACTCCCGGACTTATAAGCAAGCAGGTGTTTGTTCCCATAGAGCTGATTGGACTTAAGGCTTTCTCTCCAACCTGGGGATTTCAGAGTAAGTTTTCTCCTGGATATGGAGCTTTCTGCTTTCTGTCTGAGCCATCCATGCTTTCCTTGCGATTTGTTTTAAGGCCTTGGTTTTTTGTTTCCATCTTCTGAAACTACTTGTTTGGCATTTACTTTGACTCTGTCCTGGAATCACACTGTTTCTGATAGAATTATGCTTGCCTTTGGTCTGAATCCTGTTTGGAATCACTGTTCATAATGGAAATGTGCCAGTTTGAATTGTTAGCCTTTAGCCCTATTCCAGTGGACTGTTTTTTGGAATCGTGCTGTTTGGAATTATGCAGGCCTTTGGGTCAACTCCTTTTGGGGATTAAATTGTTTCATTTGGAACTGAGCCTGTTGGAACTGTGTAGTCTTTGCTCCCAGCCTGTCTGGGGTTGGACTCTTCTTACTAGAACTGTGCTAACCTTCAGTCCAACACTTCTCTTTCTGGAACTGTGCTGGTTTCTGGTCTGATTCCTAAAAAGCCTGTAAGAAATAGGATGCCAGTAAACAAAATGCTTTAAGGGTGCTCCACCCCACCCCTGAACTGGGACTCTAGCCAGTTTTATGTCCTCCAAATCTCTCCATACTCCCTCCTCTTCTAAACCTATTAAAATATACCTCTTTCATCACTTCTCAGCTCTTTGGCTAAGATCAAGTATAAAATCTACCTCATTAAGTCTTCTGAGGATCTACATAAACCTCAACTTTCCTATGTTCCCTATGATAAGGCCGAATTGAGCCATAGTTAAAGTTTCCTAAAGTGACTGAGGACCCCCATAAGTTTGTTAAAGAATTTAACATTGTTATTCATATTTACTAATCTGGTTGTCCAGATTACATAAGTTGGTGTCCATGCTTGTTGGTGAGGGTGCCCATGCCCATGTTGTTAGTTTATTACATAAAACTAACCAGAAGGGAACATCTTTGAAGGGGATTTAGAGAAAGAGACCCTCAACTCCTGGCAATAGGCATGCTAGAACACTCATTGGAAATCTCTACCAGGGAATTACAGTAGCTTTTCCCAAGCCTTCTGACTGGAATAAAATTCAGGCTTACACACAAAGTGTGATAAATCATTCATAACTATTATAATCAACTCCAAATTGTGTTTAAAGAATATTCTGGTCTTCCTTTAGATATAGCCACCTCCATAACATTTAACTCTATGTTTATTAATGGGCTGAACTGAGATCTTTCTCTTTCAGTTAAAAGGACCAGAATGGAATGTAAAACTGCCCAATCCATATTTAGTTAATATGGCCAACCAGCTCACTAACATCTAGATGGGTCTAGATTACTAGAAGTTTTCAATTTTCAGCTACCACAAATGAAGGCCCCTAAGCTTCCCCCGACCCCCGCCAAGAAACATTCTAACTTGTGCTACTATTGCAAAGAACCCAGGGCATGTGAATTTAACTGTTCCAGACATTTTCAGTCCTGTGGCTGGTCTTTCCAACGTACTCCCAATTCCCAATGATAGCCTCCAAGAAACTACAGGTCTCTTCCTAATCCTCTCTCTTCAGCCTTTTGGGCTGAAGTGGCTACAGGTAAAAGTGCTACCTTAAGGACTTAAATAGGAGTTATAATAGCATACCCTGCACAATATTTATCATTTTTGTTCTTTAAATAATAACCATCAATAAAACCATCTTTAAATAATAACCATCAATAAAACCATGTGTTGGTTACAGTTTTCTGTAAATTGTTGTGGGGATTTCAAAGGAAAGGATTTCACTGGAAAGGCACTTACCAGGAACTGCTAACCAACCCTATGCTGCCAAACCCTAGGAAATAGACACTCAGATTCACATGAGACATCCAAACATCACATGAGAATTCACACCATCTGGTAACCTGAAAGTAAAGATTGCCAGGAATTGGACAGATAATATTTGATGAGCAGCTTTCCCAAGATGTCCAGACCAGATCTGTATATCTTTTTCTCACCGTTGCTTCTTCTGTCCTTCCTGTGAAAAGACAAGCCCTCTCTGCATTTCTAAACATTTGCAAAAGGCGGACTCCCCTTCTTTTTATTATACCCACCAGAATTTTTATAGGATTTGCATTGACTCTATAGATGGCTTTTAATAGTGTGGGCATTTTAACAATATTAATTCTTCCAATTTATTAACATGGCATATTTTGCCATTCTTTGTCTTGTTCAATTTCTTTCAACAAATTCTTGTATCTTACAATGTGTAGAACTTTCACCTCCTTGATTAAATTTATTGTTAAGTATTTTTCATTTTTGATACTACTAAATGAGATTGTTTTCTTTCCTGTTCACATATTGCATTGTGTATAGAAATACAACCAATTCATTTTGTCTCCTACAGCTTTGCTGAATTCACTGGATTAATTGATTGCTTGACTGCTTAGGATTTTCTATTCATAAGATCATACTATTTACAAACAAAAACAACTTACATCCTTTTTCAATTTGGATACTTTTTATTTCTTTATCTTACCTGATTGCTCTGACTACAACTTCCAGTGTATGTTGAATAAGAGTGATGAGAATGGATATCCTTGCTTTGTTTCTGATCTTAAATGAAAAGTTTCAACATTCCACCATTTAATATAATATTAGCTATGTGCTTGTCATAGATGACCTTTATTATGTCAAGGTATGTTCCTTCTATACACAATTTGTAGAGAGTTACTATTACTGTGGGATGTTGTACTTTGTCACAAAGTTTTATAAAACTATTGAGATGATCATATTAATTTTATCTCTCATTCTAGTAATTAATGTATCACACTGATTGATTTGCTTATGTTGAATAGCACTTGCAAACCAGGGATGAATCCCTCTTCGTCCTGGTGTATGATTCATTTAATATGCTATTGAATCTGTTTTACCAATATTTTGTTGAGGAGTTAGCTCCTGTATTCATCAAAGATATTGGTCTCTAGTTTTCTTTTTTTGTTGTTCTGTCTGACTACGGTATCAGGGTAATGCTGTCAATGTATTAGGAGTGTTCCCTATTTTTCAATTTCTTGTAAGAATTTGAAAAGATTGCTGTTAACTCTTCTTTGGATATTTGGTAAACATCACCAGTGATACCATCTGTTCCTGGACTTATTGTTAAGAGGTGTTTATTATGGGTTCAATCTCCTTACTTACTATTGATCTAAGTTTTCTATCTTTATGATTCAGTTTTGTTAAGTTATATGTTTCCAGGAATTTACCCATTTCTTCTAGTTTATCCAATATGGTGGTTTTTTTTGTTGTTGTTTTTTCTTTTAATATTTATGTATTTATTTGAGAGAGAATGCAAGCAGAGGAGGGACTGAAGGAAAGGGAGAAGGAGATTCTGAGGCAGACTCCTGCTGAGTGCAGAACCTGATGCAGGGCTTGATCTCATAATCCTGAGATCATGACCTGAGCCAAAACCAAGAATTAGATGCTTTACCAACTGAGCCCTCAAATATGTTGTTCTTAGAAATCTCTTAAAACCTATGTATTTGTACAGTATCTCATTTTTTGAGTCCTTTTTTTTTTCTCCTTGCTAAAGGTTTTTCAATTTGTTCATCTTTTCAAAAAAACAACTCTTAGTTTTCTTTTGTCGTTTTTTTGCGGTGTAAGGGTTGGAGGTGGTTTTGTGTTTTTTTAAAGATTTTATTTATGTATTTGAGAGAGATTGAGTGGGGAGGAACAGAGGGAGAGGGACAAGCAACGTCTGTGCTGAGCAAGGACTCAGGGCTTATTGTAGGGCATGGTCTTGTGACTCTGAGATCATGTACTGAGCAGAAATCAAGAGTCATTCACAGGCTGCCTGGGTGTTCATAGGCCACCTGGGTAGCTCAGTCAGTTAAGCAACTGCCTTAGGCTCAGGTCATGATCTCAGGGTCCTGGGATCAAGCCCCAAGTTGGGCTCCCTTCTCAGCAGGGAGTCTGCTTCTCCCTCTCCTGCTCTGCCACTCCCCTACTCATGCTCCAGGAGCATACACACTCTCTAAAAAAAAGAGTCATTCACTTAACTGGGCCACCCAGGTGCCCCAACAGCTCTTAGTTTTGATGGTCATATCTAATGTTTACTCTTCCTTCCTTCCTTCCTTCCTTCATTCCTTCCTTCTTTTCCCTGTTCTCTTCCCTATTATTTCCTTCCTTCTGCTCACTTTGGGGTTAGTTTGTTTCTCTATCTCCATTTCTTCAAGGTGTAAAACAAATTTATTTTAGATCTTTTTCCCCCTTAATATGGGAACTGCTTCTGCTATATTCTAAAGGATCTAGTATGTTGTTTCCATTTCTTTTGTTTGAATATACTTTTCAATTTCCCTTTTTATACATTTTGACCTAATTGTTATTCAGAATGTGTTTAATTTCCATTTATTTGTAAATGTAAATGTAAACAGATTTCTTCATGTTTTTGACTTCTAGTTTCATACCACTGTGGTTAGAAAACATACTTTGGTGGCTCAGTCTGTTAAGCTTCTCTTGATTTTGACTCAAGTCATGATCTCAGAGTTGTGAGATCGAGCCCCACATGGGGCTCTACACTGAGCAGGGAGTCTGCTTGAGATCCTCTTTCTCCCTCTCCCTCTGCCCTCCCCACACCCACTCAGCTGCATGCATTCGCTCTTTCTCTCACCCTCTCTGTCTCTCTAAAAGAAAAAAAAATTTTGGTATGATATCAATCACCTTAAATTTGCTGATGCTTGTTCTGTGGCCTATCATATGATCGATCATAGATAATTCCATGCATATTTGAGAAAAATGTGTATTCTGCTGTAGTGAATAGTATGTTCTATATATAATATATATGTCTGTAAGGACATTTTGTTTAAGTGTGGCTGAAGCCAACATTTCCTTTTAACTTTCTGTCTGGATGATTTAGCAGTTACTGAAAGTGGGGTATTGAAGTCCTTTACTATTTTTCTGTTCTTGTCTATTTCACCCTTCAGATATTTCTTAATATATTTAGTTATTCCATTCTTAGGGTTGTCCCTATTTATGATTATTGTATCTTTTTGATGAATTGGTACCTTTACCTTTATATGATTACTGTCTTTTTCTCATTACTGTTTTTGACTAATGTCTATTTTGTCTGATATGAATATAGCTCCTTCTGTTCTCTTTTGATTTCCATTTGCCTAGAATACCTTTTCCATCCTGCAGTTTGAGGCTAAGTGTGTTCTTAAAGATAAAGTGACTCTCTGGTACACAACATATTGTTGGGTTTTGGTTTTTTATTCAGCCAGCCACTCTATGCCTTTTGATTGGAAAATGTACTCATTTACATTTAAAGAAATTAATATTTAAAGAAAGTAAGGACTGGGGCGCCTGGGTGGCTCATTTGTTAAGCGTCTGCCTTCAGCTCAGGTCATGATCCCAGGGTCCTGGGATCGAGCCCCACATCAGGCTCCCTGCTCTGCGGGAAGCCTGCTTCTCCCTCTCCCACTCCCCTGCTTGTGTTCCTTCTCTTGCTGTGTCTCTCTGTCAAATAAATAAATAAAATCTTTAAAAAAAATAAAATTAAAGAAAGTAAGGACTTCATGCTATCTTATTCATTGTCTTATGACTGTTTTGTGCCTTCCTTCCTTTCTTGCTGCCTTCCTTTGCAAATTGGTAATTTCCTATATAAACTCTGATTCTTTCATTTAACTTTTACGCACCTACAAGAGGTTTTTGTTTTCTGGCTACTATTAGACTTACATAAAACATGTTACAGCCATAATAGTCCATTTAATGTTCTTGACAACATCAATTATATATAAGAAACCCTACCCTTTTATAATATGTCACACTTTACCTCTTTTTTACAGTGTATATGTTAACAAATTCAGGAGCCATAGTTTTTTTTTCATATTCTTATTCTTTAACCTTTATATTAGAATTAAATATTGACATACCACAATATTACAGTATTAGAGTGCTCTGATTTTGACTATATTTTTATCTTTACCAGTAAGATGTGTATTTGTGTGTTACTAATCAGTATCCTTCTATTTCAGCTTAAAGAATTCCTTCAGCATTTCTTGTAAATCAGGTCTAGTTGTGGTAAATTACCTCAAAATTTGTTTATCTGGGAAAATCTTTATTTTTCTTCATTTCTGAAGGATAACTTTGCCAGATGGAGTATTCTTTCTTGGCTTTTTTTTCTTTCTTTCTTTCTCTCTTTCTCTCTCTCTTTCTCTTTCTTTCTTTCTTTCTTTCTTCCTTTCTTCCTTTCTTTCTTTCTCTTTCTTTCTTTCTTTCTTTCTTTCTTTCTTTCTTTCTTTCTTTCTTTCTTTCTTTCTTTCTTTCTTTCTTTCTTTCTTTCTTTCTTTTCTTCTTTCTTTCCTTTCTTTTCTCTCTTCCTTCCTTCCTTCCTTCCTTCTTTCCTTCCTTCCTTCCTTCCTTCCTTCCTTTCTTTCTCTCTTTCTTTCCTTTAGCCCTTGAATATATTATCCTGCTCTTTCCTCCTCTGTAAGATTTCTGTTCAAAAAAATCTACTGATAGCCTAATGGGGCCATTATAACTTACTATCTCTTTTCTCTCGCTGCTTCTAAGATTCTCTGTTTTTCTTTTCTTTTTTCTTTTAACTATTATTATTTAGATTTTTATTTATTTATTTGAGAGAGAGAGCATGAGGTGGGGTAGACGGGAAGGTGCAGAGGGAGAGGAAGAGCAGACTCTCCACTGAGCAGGAAACCAGAGGGGGGGGCTCGATTCCAGAACCCTGAGATCATGACCTGCGTCAAAGGCAGATGCTTAATGGACTGAGTCATCAGGTGCTCCAAATCTCTGTTTTTATTAAAGTTTGACAGTTTTCCTAAAATCTGTCTTGAAGAAGTTCCCTTTCATTGAAATTATGGGGTGATATGTTAGCCTCACGAACTAGGATGTCCAAATCTCTTATCAGGTTTGGGAAGTTCTCAGTCATTATCTCTTTAAAGTAAGTTTCTGCCTCCTTCTCCCTCCCTTCTCCTTCTGGAACTTCAATATTTGGCCTAATTAAAAGTGTCTCATAGTCACATTAGCTTTCTTTACTTGTTTTCATTCCTTTTTCTTTGTTCTCTGTTGACTATAATTTCCTTTTTTTGAAGCTTTTATTTATTTGAGAGAGAGAGAGAAAGAGAAGGAGAAGCAGGAGGGGAAGGGGCTGAGGGAGAGGGAGAAGCAGACTCTCCACTGAGCAGAGAGCCTGTCATTGGGTTCAATCCTGAACTCCGGGATCATGACCTGAGGTGAAGGCAGATGCCTAATTGACTGAGCCACCCAGGCGTCTCTACTATAATTTCAAATTCCCATCATTTAACTCAGAGATTCTTTCTCCTTCTATTTGGTTTATTCTGATGTTGATGGTTTCTATTGCATCTTTTCCACCTATTCATTTAATTATTCAATTCTATTTGGTTCTTTTCTATTATTTCTATCTCTTTGTTTAATATCTCATTTTATTTCTGTGTTCTTATCCTGATTTTATTGAATTGTCTTTCTGTGGTTTCTTATAACTTACTGAGTTTCCTTAGAACACCTATTTTGAATTCTTTGTTGGGTGAATTGTAGATCTCCTTATCTTTGGATTCAGTTACTGGAAGATTTTTGTGACCCTTTTGTGGAATTATGTTTCCTTGATTTGTCAAATTCCTTGGAGTTGTGCATTGCTGTCTTTGCATTTGAAGTAATGATCACCTCCTCTAATTTTTAATAATTTTCTTCACGGGAGAAACACCTTCTGTCAGTACTGCTAGAGATTCTAAAGTTTCTCAAAACTTGTGTTAGCACAACTGCCTCATTCTTCTTACTCGTGGCAGTATTCTTAAACTTGTAGATCTTCTCTCAGTCATACAGTACACCAGGTCAGCTGCTGATAGCCTCTTTTGTTCTCCCAAGGGTGGCACTATAACTCAACTTTGTGGTTTCTCCCCGGTCTGCCCCTCATCAGCTGCTTTCTGCAAGTGAACACACCTACCAAAGTTCATATAACCCATAAAGCAAACACAGGGAGCTAGCTGCAGAGATGGTAGGTATGTGTCCTTTTAATATCCTCTGAGAATCTTAATTGCTGTTCCTTGTATTTGCTCCCTCAGTACAGTGGAGGACCTTATTTGATACTCTGGATGTTTTGAGAGAGAAACGAGATTTTTGCCAGGGTTCCACATAGCTAGGGAATCTGGGTACTTATTTAGCTACTCTCCCGTTCTTCTACCAGAGAAATCACAATTTCCTAAGCTATGTCACCTTGTGGGAATGGTGATGTAGGTAATTTTACCTACTCACTCCAATGCATCCAAACTCTTTCCCCCACTGGAACGTCTCTTACAGAAACCTGGACTTCTACAGAGGCTCTCTTGTCCATCAGGACCGACCACATCAGTGTTGTCCAGGTGCTTCCACATTGTGGGCAAGAGGGACTAGAACTGATTCACAGCTGGTTCTGAGTACTAGTAGCTAGGACTAAGATCTGCGTGCCTAATACCCAATACTCTTCCCGGGTACCTTGGTATATGGTACTAGATCCTATACATCCCACAGAGGCACTTTTGTTCATGGATGAATGCCAAATTTTTGTTGTTGAGGGGGTCAAAATGAAAGATGCCTTATGCCATCATGATGTTGATGTGACTCTCAATGATTTCTTATAGCAGTAAAAGTGCATGCACAAAAGAAAAAAGTTCATATCAGACTACCTTAAAATTTAAAATTTTTGTGCATCCAAGGACACTATCAGCAAAATGAAAGGGTAACTCATGCAACTGAAAAAAAATATGTGCAAGTTACATACTCTTGAGGGGGTAAGTAGTATCCAGGATATATGTAGAACTGTACAACTCAACAACAGTAGCAATAAAAACTCACTTCAAGATGGGTTAAGTACTGGTTTTTGTTTGCTTGTTTGTTTTGTTTTTTAAATTTGTTTTTTCCTTTTTAAAGAGAGAGAGGCGAGGGAGGGGCAGAGGGAGAAAATCTCATGCATACTTCCTGATCAGTGTGGAGCCTGATGCAGGCTTGATCCATGACCCTGAGATCATGACCTGAGCAGAAACCAAGAATAGGACCCTTTAACCCACTGAACCACCCAGGCATACCAGGTTAAGTATTTGAATAGACATTTTCCAAGAAAGATACTGAAATAGTCAATAAGCACATTAAAATGTGCTGAGCATCAGTCAAAATTTGTGAAATGAAAACCCAAACCACAATGAGATAATACTTCCCACCTGTTAGGATAACTATTATTAAAACACACAAACACACACACACATTCGGGCTCAGTGGGTTGAGCATCTGCCTTTGGCTCAGGTCATGATCTCAGGATCCTGGGATGGAGCCCTGCCTTCAGGTCTCTGCTCAGCAGGGAGTCAGTTTCTCCTTTTCCCTCTTAAAGTTGTAGATCTGCCTCTCTCGCCAGCTTGCACTCTCTCTGTCTCAAATAAATAAATAAAATCTTAAGAAAAAATAAAAGGGTCCCGGATGGAGCCCCGCATCGGGCTCCCTGCTCCGGGGGAGTCTGCTTCTCCCTCTCCCCCTGCCAATCTCTCCCTGCTTGTTCTCTCTCTGACAAACAAATAATAAATTTTTTTTTTGAAAAATTAGTGTGTTGGGCGCCTGGGTGGCTCAGTTGGTTGAGCGACTGCCTTCGGCTCAGGTCATGATCCTGGAGTCCCGGGATCGAGTCCCGCATCGGGCTCCCTGCTCAGCGGGGAGTCTGCTTCTCCCTCTGACCCTCTTCCCTCTCGTGCTCTCTCTCTCTCATTCTCTCTCTCTCTCAAATAAATAAATAAAATCTTTAAAAAAAATTAGTGTGTTGGCAAGGATGTGGGCAAAATGAAACACTTGTGCATTGCTAGTGGAAATGTAAAATAGTGCAGCACCATGCAAAATAGTATGGCAGTTCTTCAAATAATTAAACATGTAACACTACCATATGATCCATTAATTCCATTTCTGGGTATATACCCTTACAAATTGAAAGCAAGGACTCAAATGAATATTTGTATATATTTGTTCATAGCAGACAATGGCTGAAAGGTGGAAGCAACTCAAGGATTTTGACCAGTTAAAACTGCAGTAAAGCCCCTCTTTGATGACTTGGCTTAGCATAAGTGACTCTGTTTTGGTCCTGTGGTTTTCTTTTCAACAGTTGCCAAACAGAGGGGGGTCACCTAAGTCTTGATGTCCAGGGTTGTTTTTGAGGTTCGTTATGCAGGCATGGATTGCCCATATACCTGACAGCTGTTCAGTCTCTAGTCCCCCAGAGGTCAATCTGATGTATCTAGAGTCTCATGGATGAAAAACCAGACATTTTCCATAAGTAACAATGTTAGCCTAAAAAATACAAAAACACTTTATCAGGGAGCGTATTCCAAAGTTTCAGAGTTTATCTTTCAAGGGCCAGGCATCTAAAGATAGACCTTTCTTTGGAATGGCAAGTTTGAGCAACCTAAGGCTATTGAGTTAACCCTTTCTGCACAACTCTGTTTCATAATTTTTGACTGTTGATAGTTTAAAGCCTCATCTATCCTTTATGTCTATATCTGGGCTTATGATGGCAAAGTCTCTGTGCTTTCCTTTGATAGCAGCATGAGACTCAAAGCATGCAGTCCCTACTTGTTATACTCTCTAACCACAATAAAATCCCAAGCAAGTGTCTGGGTTTTTTTTTTTGTTCCCACTAGACATTTGGGATTAATTCCAGAAGACTTCCCTACTCTTGCAAAAGATCCACATGCAAGGAATAAAGCTTTTTATATTCCCTATGTCCCAAATTTTGGTTGGAGTCCTGCCTCTTTCTGGGTACCTGCAATACTTTTTATTTTTTTAATTGATGGTACACGGTCATATGATTTGGGCTTCCTAAGCTTCGTGTTCCATCCACACATGTGGAATAAAACAATAATCACGTGGGCTTCTCCATATTAATACCTATGAAACTTGGGGGTGCCTGGGTGGCTCAGTCGTTAAGCATCTGCCTTTGGCTCAGGTCATGATCCCAGGGTCCTGGGATCAAGCGCTGCATCGGGCTCCCTGCTCAGCAGGAAACCTGCTTCTCCCTCTCTCACTGCCCCTGCTTGTGTTCACTCTCTTGCTATCTCTCTCTCTGTCAAATAAATAAATAAAATCTTTTAAAAAAAGATTTTATTTATTTATTTGAGAGAACGAGAATGAGAGAGAGAGAGAGCACATGAGAGGGGGGAGGGTCAGAGGGAGAAGCAGACTCCCTGCTGAGCAGGGAGTCCGATGCGAGACTCGATCCCGGGACTCCAGGATCATGACCTGAGCCGAAGGGAGTCGCTTAACCAACTGAGCCACCCAGGTGCCCTAAATAAATAAAATCTTAAAAAAAAAATCTACAAAACTTGGAGAGCAAGAGGAAACTAAAGTGAACATGAAGATTTTGCTGTCTGTTCTGAGTAATAAATTATGTCATTTCTGACCCAGGAATCTCACCTTTTCAGCAGAAGCCATGAAGCAGTGATAAGCTCATTTCATAGCCTGAAGGGAGGGTAAGATTTCAGACTCAACAGTTGCTGACAATACATATTATAGAACAAGTTTTCTGTACTTATGAGTTTATATTTTAGTGGCACATAGTGGGTATATGTAATAAATGGTAAATCAGTAAATCATTCATGTAAGTTTGGATGATAAAAGGGATTTTTTAAAAACTGATGGTAGAAGAGAGTGATTATGGGGCACTTCAGATATGATGGTCAGGGAAAAGCCTTTGAAAAAGCAATGATTGAGCTGATGGATACTTCAGTTATAACAAGGACCTACTACAAATAAAATATTAGTGCGAAATCTCAAATGGAAGGAGTAGTCTTAGGGTCAAAGGCTCTGAGAAACTTCAAAGAACTCAGAGTAAGCAAAGGTTTATACAACTTAAGAGACTGGGTGGAGTTATCTTAAATAAGGGGCTTAGATCAACAAAGACATCATAGGTTTCCTACAGAAGTTGTATATTATTATGGTGACAGCTGGAATGTGTGACATGATCTGATTTACATTTTAAAAGGTAACAGTGCTACTTAATGAAGGATAAAATAGTTGAAGCACTTTGAAAATCTAAAAGCTAATGACTACAACTCCACAAAGTTGGTGCACTTACTCAAATTTGAGTAACAGCATAGACCTACTTCAGAAAGGAAGTTTAGAATATGATCTCTGAAATGGGGTGGAAATAAGAACAGAGAAGAAATCTGTATCAGGGCTCCTGGGTGGCTCAGTCCATTAAGCATCTGCCTTTGGCCCAGGTCATGATCCCAGGGTCCTAGGATCGAGCCCCATGTCGGGCTCCATGCTCAGTGGAGAGCCTGCTTCTCCCTCTCCCTCTATCTGTCACTCTGCCTACTTGTGCTCTCTATGTCTTCATCAAATAAATAAATAAAATCTTGGAAAAAAAAGATATCTGTATCAAATAACTCTGAAGTGTTAGGAGCTTCATGCACATTACTTTGAAAGAAAATTTGGAGGTGAGCTAAGTTGCAATCGTTTTCAATGATGTATGACATGGGGGTACCTGGGTGGCTCAGTTGCTTAAGCGTCTGCCTTTGATGTGGGAAATAAAGGCAGAAGAAAAACTATTAAATTTCCTTACTACCTAGAGCCCACTGACAAGTCCTTGAAACAGGCAGAGTGATGTTCCCCAAGAACTCAGCTGCCTCGTCGTTAACACTTTCCTAAGGGCCAGAGGCCACCTTAGCCTGGCCCTCAGGATCCTGTAAGTCTACTTTAACATATAAGCATTCCTTTGGAAACTTCCTTTATCTCTAAACCCCCCAAGATATGTGTTGGCAATCATCCCCCAAGCATGTGGCCCACTGATACACATCTGAAGGGTCTCATGATTAAGGTTTTATTAGATGGTAATAAATGACCTGTTCCCAACAACAGCTAGCCTCCTCAAGGTCCTGGAAACCTTGCTTCCAAAATTCCTCAGAGACTTACGCTATCCCTAACCCCCTCCCAACTTGAAAGTATATAATGGACCACTCCTCATGACCCCGGTGCAGCTCTTTCTGACCACGGGTCCTGTCCCTGAGCTTCAATAAAATCACCTTTTGCACCAAAGATGTCTCAAGATTCAGGCCCTAACATTCTTTCTTGGGTGGCTCTGTCAGTTAAGTATCTGCCTTCAGCTCAGGTCATGATCTCAGGGTCCTGGGATCAAGCCTCATGTGGGGCTTCCTGCTCGGTGGGGAGTCTGCTTCTCCCTCTCCCTCTGCCCCTCCTCATCCCCTCACTTGTGCTCTCTTTCTCTATCTAATACATGAATAAAATATTTTTTTAAAAAATAATGTATAGCATGCAATGATATTGTTGGGTAACTAAAGTTCTGTATTCATGACTCTTGAAAGAAACTTAAATTTCACCAGTATGGTTTATTTGTGGGTAGAGGGTCTGTGCAGCTTCTGATGACACTATTTTGAAAGTGCTTCCTTCTGCCTATTTTTATGATAATTTCCTAATAAGTGATAAGAATACTTTTTTTAAAAAAAGATTTTATTTATTTACTTGACAGAGAGAGACAGCGAGAGAGGGAACACAAGCAGGGGGAGTGAGAGAGGGAGAAGCAGGCTTCCCGCTGAGCAGGGAGCCCAATATGGGGCTCAATCCCAGGACCCTGGGATCATGACCTGAGCCAAAGGCAGATGCTTAACAACTGAGCCACCCAGGCGCCCCATTGATAAGAATAGTTTACAAGCATTTCTGGAGAAAAAACTGTGCAGTGGGAAATTTTGGTTGGAATTTTAGTGTAATAATAGTTTTACCCTAATAAGATAAAATCAGGACATAAGACAGTATAAATAATGCTAAAAGGCAGGAGTTACTGAAAAGAAACCAAAACGAGAGAAATGGGAAGAACATCTTGGGACTGTATCCATGAATTTAATGGATTTATGAACTTATAAATGACATTTGTCATTTATTATTTTAACTGAGGTTTTTTTTGTTTTGTTTTTATTTGTTTTTTTGTTTGTTTTTTTGCCAGAGAGAGAATGAGCAAGTGAGCACAGGCAGCGGGGAGTGGCAGGCAGAGGGAGAAGCAGACCCCTTGCTGAGCAGGGAGCCCAATGCAGGGCTCTACCCAGGAGCCTGTGGTCATGACTTTAGCCGAAGGCAGATGCTTAACTGACTGAGCCACCCAGGCATCCTTAACTCAGGAATTTTCTTTTAGTATGGCCTTAATTGAGTAGATGTCAAAATTGAAAAGCTGTATATTCCAGGCCCATCTCTTTCTTTTTTAAAAGATTGATTGACTGATTTGAGAGAGAGATAGAGTGTGTGTAAGAGTGGTGGTGGGACAGTAGCAGTAGGAGATGGAGAGAGAATTTCAAGCAGGCTCCCTGCTGAACAGGAAGCCTGCTTGATCTCATGACCCTAACATCATGATCAGAGCCAAAATCAAGAGTTGGACGCTCGACCCACTGAGCCACCCAAGCGCCCCTATTCCAGACCCATCTTAAAGTCCAGGTGTTCGTGGATAGCCCACTGACACAGGAAGAAGAGTTGTTAGTGTACTCAATTTGATTTCATAAAGCTATGTGGGATTGTTAATGGGAGTAAAGATGAAACCGTATGGAAAGTGTCAATGTTTGGCTGCTTTTGACATAAAGAAAATGGAAAATGTATGATTCAAATAAGCACAATTACAATGGGAAACTATTTGGCTGTATTTATTAAAGATGAACATACACACAGAAAATCCAGGAATTTGCTTAATGCCTAATCAAAACAATGATATAGATCCCTGAAAAGACATGGACAGTAAGTTGATTCATAGAAGTTCCAATCTGCAAATGATTCAAATGTCTATCAGTAGTAATTATTTACATATCTTTGGTATATTTAAATAATGCTATAAAGTTCTAATGCAGGTAAAAGTAATCTATGCTCATGGAAGTCAGAATAGTTATTTCAGGGGTTGGGGTGAACAATGACTGGAAAGATTTGTTTTTGAGGCATGGTTTTTTGGGGCGGGGAAAGACAGTCCTCCATTGAACTTGCATTCCTCATTTGCTTTCCTGGATATGCCAACAATGCAATGCCTTCATCTACATCATTTGCCCATTTCTTAGTAACCCTAAGAGATAAGGCACTATCCCTTCCCATCCCCAACACACAAAGAACAAGCTTGCTTATAAAAGTATAAAAGTAAAGGAATTCCCAAGTTCAGTGTGCCGCAGGTGTGATGCAAATACTGCATATGTGACATCCATAAATACTGTTTCACATCACTTCCATGGATTTTAGGAAGCAGAGAGACCCTGCAAACATGATGCTCACCCTCTTGCTCCACAGTTAGCTAAAGTTATTCAGATTTGAGCAACAGGATAGACCTAGCTCAAACAAGAAGTTTAGAATATTATCTCTGAAATGGGGTGGATACAGGGACAGAGAGAAATCTATATCAAGAAATTCTGAAGTGTCAGGAGCTTTATCCACATTACTTCGGTAAAAATTTACAATCTTTTTCAATCGACTGAAATTGAGTAATAAAATACTTGGTGTTTTCTGCTAAAACTTGTATCTTCTATCAGGATCCACTAAATAGTAACATACTAATCTAGTAGTTTTAAGTAAGGGAAAGTCAAATCTTTAGTGGTTTACATACACGTGTTTACTTCCTAACAAATGAGCTGTGAACTTCACAGGGTGTATGTATATTTCAGAAAACAATTTACTAAAAATTTTTAAAAAAAGGCTTAGGTCTAAATATCACCTAACAAGATTCTTCTAAGAGAAAGGAAGGCAACAAGCAGGAGACAAAAATAAGGATCTGATAATCTTTTGCTTACTCTTATCACATGCAGGGCAGGTTTGGAGCACAAATCGCACTTTGCTAGGGACTAGACTTACATTTTTCACTTTCTATTTGATGATCTTGGGCAATTAATATACTCGGCAAATATTTTTCTTTGCAAAAAATCATTTGGAGATGTGTTCTGAATACTTGATTAGGGTAATAACTATTAATGACCCGTCCATTGGTAGCAAATCTGCAATCTTCCATGGATAGAGACGGGGGTAGTGGCCACAAAAGAGGAACAAATAATACAAAGCGAATCCAGTAACATGCATATATATACATATGAAAATTAGTTAAGGAAATACATTAATAAAGGACAAAATCCACGTGGTCAGTTCAATATATCCCGTATAAGATAACCAATGGGCTTTCCTCTTATTTACCTGGACAGGTGTCCCTGTCCACTCGATCCTATAAAATCGCCACTTCCTAGCTCTCCGCCCTCAGGCAAAGGCATCAGAACAGGATTGCTGTCTGGCAAGGCATGGAGTTGGAAAGAGGTGGGGCGCAAAGTTGTGCCTTGATCCACCTCATACAGCAAGTAAGTCAGGGCGCAGTCTCAGCACCTCTTTATTCAGGTCCAGTTCTCTTCTCTCCATTGCGTAAAAATTGAGGTCCGGTGACGTTTTCATCCGGGTTCCTTGGTTGGCCAGATTCATAATGCAACGACACCCAGCGATGCAAGTGAAATTGTCAAACCGCCGGTACTGCGTCCCTTAATCCTTTCCTTCAAATACGTAGTTACCCTTCCGGCGTTGCTGCCTTACCCGTTCAGGCCTCTCATTGTGCGAGCAGATTCCCAGACTCAATATCCCCCTTTTTCTTTATTGTAGCTTGTGCTCGACCTAGCTCTTTCCCTAAAACATTGAAGAACCGAAGACGGTCAAAGACGGTTCCTGTCGGAGCCCCTAGTGAAGGTGGTACAACAACGAATGTTCGGAGGACTGCCTTTACTGTGGGGTATTCCCCGCCCGTATCGCAGTGTTTCGGGATCTAGACTTCTCAAACAAGACTCATTTCCGGATTTGCGCACGGACTCCTTCCCACTTCCGGTGGAAGGAGGAAAAAAACGGTGGGGGGGACAGAGGGAGAAACTCTGAACCGCTGAGGGACACGAGGGCCGGCCAGAGTAGGGGGAGAGTGGAGGGGCGGGGCTTGGAAAGGTCGGGGGAGGTCATCGAGGCTCTAGGTGGCGCTGGGGTTGGTGGGAGTCTGCGCCTGTGCAGTTGCCTGGCCCAACGGTTTGTGGGTTTTTTTTTTTTTTTTTTTTTGGTTCGGCGGATCCGCCATATTGAAGAGGACTGGCCTAGGCGACTGCTTGAGCCCCAACCTCCCCGCACCCCGCCCTTTAGGGGCTCTGTTGAGCCCGGCCCCTTTCAGCCTCAAACAGCTACTAGGCTTTTCCCGAGTTGTCCCCGCTGCCGCCTCTCCCACACGGGAGGCGGGCGCCTCAGCGCCTGGTGTTAGTGTGGGCTTCGGGAATTAAGACTGAGTCGCAGTGAAGAGACCAGGCCCAGAACGGCGATCAAGGCCACCGCTGCGGGAGGAGTAAGAAGAGGTGACTCAGGAGAATCGCACTACCTGGACCCTATCTAAGCTCAGCGAGGGACCCTGCCCCAGGAAAAAAGAGAGGTGAGAAGACCACCGCGTGCGGAGGAGGGCGGACTTGGTGCAGGGCCTTTTTTTCTGACGGCCGACGTCC
The DNA here is from genome assembly GCF_009762305.2 of Zalophus californianus. Taxonomy (NCBI): domain Eukaryota; kingdom Metazoa; phylum Chordata; class Mammalia; order Carnivora; family Otariidae; genus Zalophus; species Zalophus californianus. The sequence continues at coordinate 477,628 of NC_045613.1, read as the reverse complement.
CAAGCCTGGCTGTCGCAGGGTTTTTTTTTGTTTCTATTGTACTGTTTGTGGATTTGTTTTTTGTTCGGGGGGTGGGTTGGGATTTGTTTTGTTTTTTGGCTAGACTTAGAAGAGTATTGGCACTGCCTCCCGCCTTTGCATTACTGTGGTTTTGGGGTAAAAGTCACCGGTGTCTAGCAGTGAGTAGCGGCCCGCTCCTTCCTGGACCCACAGCAGAATCTGAGAAAGGGCAGGAGGACTAGGGGTTTGTGAGTATTTCTTCCCTTTTCTACCCAGATGCGAGGTTTACTAGATCCTTCATTTTCCGCACCGGGGTGGACTGGGCAGTTGCGCAGGGCGGTAATGGGTGCGGAGCCGGCTCTCTAGGAACATGTCCATATTTTGGACTGTAAGGGAAAATGGCTGACGGCTCTGTCCCTCCCCTCTCCGGTAGACTCCTGTTTGTACTCAGGAGCTAAGCGCTCCAGGTTTGTGCACTTGCAGTACAGCCCTCAGAGGATCCTACGCGGGTCTCTTCGTTGCACTTGACACTAAATGCTGTCACTGAGGTTGCAGTGATTTAGAGTTAGCCAGGGCACAAATTTTCGGCTATATCAGAGCTGACGTTTGTCTACATCCCGAAGTAACCAGACAGTGTAGAACAGTTTTTTGTCTTCTACTTCCCCAAGGTTCCGATAGCTAAGGGACATTAAAGATGTTTTAATGAAGAAATCGATTCCACATTAGCTCTTACTTATTTTTCACTGTACTATAGAAACACCGTTTTTTAGTTTGTTAGTAGTAAAATCTCGTAATGTGAAGCATTAAATTTCACATACGTATTTTTTCATTATAAAATGTTAATTTGTGGTTATGGACCACATAGGAATTGTGTGGAAACTACAGTTTACGACACTTACAAATAAGAGCATTCATTTATGTTATTTTGTGAATTTCCTTTATTACGCTACTCCAATTTTCCATTAGGCAGTTCTCCCACAGGTGTTTACGCGTGAATAATTTCTTAAGATAGTTCCTGAACTTAAGTTAGCAGGTTGTAGACGTGGCTTAAATATTCATGTTGTATTTTTTAAGGAGGATACTTTGTAGTATTTTCTTACCAGGAAACACTACATCTTTCAAATCTACATAAGATTTATATATTTACGCTTTTAAAAAAGAATTTGAAATGCTTTGATTAGGAAACATAAAATAGAGATTTTCTTGGAATTTACCACTATAGATTACATCATAAATAAGAAAGAACTACTTAATTGTAGGCTAGGGTGATAATCTTAAACCATATATTTTTGGACTAACTTAAAACAGATGTTAAATTCTTGCATTTTCCTTGCTCTGCTAATTTAACCAACTATCTTTTTTGCCTACACAGAACTAAAAAGTTTAAAGACATGTTTACAAAGGGATCAGCATTAGTTTTCTCAATTCAAAAACTCCTTGTGGTTTTAACGTTGAAAATTTTATTGATCCACTGGGAAGGAAAGCCTGAAGTACTTCAAATTAGTGTTTCACTTAAAAATGTCTTATTTCACTGACTTAAAGATAATATTTTTAGATTTTAACTATTTTTCCTACCTTTTCCTATATAATTTTTACATAAATGTTTAACATTTTGTTTTAGTGTTTATTTTCTTTTATTCGTTTGCTCTCATAATACCTGATCTAACTTAGAGGTGATTTCTGTAGCCATTAAATAGCAGTACATTACATTTGAGAATTCTAAACAAGTAACTTTTTACCTTAAACTATATTAACTAAATAGAAATAGTCAAATAGTATTTACTATGCGTCTTTTTTCCCTGGGATTTTGAAATGCATTTTAGGTATATACACAAGAAACATTTGGTAGATATTTCCAGATTTCTTCTTTGATGAGGTATTTGTAATGAAGCTTATGGTTACTGATACTGATGTTTGTCAAAAAATTTAGTTGTTACTTAGCTGGACAAATGCTCATTTTCTTAGTTTTCTAATATTTTTGCATTTGTTTCAGCATTTCAATGTGCAAACCATCCTTTGTTTAAGCTGGATTAAAGACACTTAACTTCAGTAAGGAATTTTTCTTGTTTTGATGTGTCCATTAAAGGATATGTACTTACAAAGTGGAAAGACGGTTTACCTTATCGTTATCAGGTAGTTTTTTTGAGGTATAATTTTTATATACCATAAAACTTACTCCTCTTTATGTGTACAGTTAACACTTTTTATTGCATTTAGAATTATGAAACAGTATCCAGTTCAGTTTCTTGATATTTCCATCATTTCAGTTCCTCCTGATCATTTGCATTCATTTTACTCCCTTCTGCTCTAGTCCCAGGCAATTTCAGTCTTTCTATCACTGTAGATTTGCCTATCTTGGCTGTTTCAGGTAAATGAGATCATATAATATGTAGTTTTTGTATCTGACTTCTTTTACCTAGGCATTGTTTTTGAGATTCATTTATACTCTGTTGTGGATCTATTTAATATGGAACTAAAGCTGTAGGAACATTAATTTGTAAATCTTGGTATGTGAGCAGTGTTTTTGTGTTAGATGCCTATGAACAAAATTGATGGATTGTACTGTAAATTTATGTATAGCTTAAGAATATGCCAAATCATTTCCCAAGTAGTATTACCATTTTACATTCCTACCAGCAGTTTATGAGTTTTCTAGTTCTCTGCATTCTGACTTTTGGTTATACCCATCCTAGTGGGTGTGCAGTGTACCTTGTTGTAGTTTTAATTTGCATTTGCCTATGACTAGGCTGTTGGCTGTTTGTAAATCTTTGGAGAAATGTCTGTTCAGACTGACCATTTTTTAAATTAATATCTACTTGTTCTCTGTTAAGGTTATATCTCTTACCTGACCTATGATTTGTAATATTTTCTCTTAGTCTTATCTCTTCATTTTCTCAATGGCATCTTTGAAGTACAGAAAATTTTTAATTTTGATGAAATTGTTTATTTTTAAAATTTTAGTCGCTTCTACTTCTAGTTTTCCTAAGAAATCCTTGCATAACTGTAGGTCACTAAGATTCACTTATATTTTCCTCTAAGCATTTTATATTTAAAGTACTTAAATTTTGGTGTGCAGTTCATTTTTAACTTTTATGTACCGTGAGAATTAGAGATCTAAATTCATCTTTTGCAGGTGGATATCCAATTGTGTCACTATGGTTTGTTGAAAAGACTTCTTTCCAGTGAAAAGTCTTGGTTCCGTTGTTGAAAAACATTTGATGGGGGCACCTGGGTGGCTCAGTTGTTAAGCGTCTGCCTTCAGCTCAGGTCATGATCCCAGGAGCCCCCCCCCCCCCAAAAAAAGAAAGAAAGAAAGAAAAACAGTTGATGTATTTAAAGGGGCTTATAATTAAGGGTTCATTTCTGGACTGTCAGTTCTCTGCTGTTGAGCTATGTTTATGCTTCTATTAGCAATTGGAAGCAATTGTTTTTATTCCAAAGGAGAGTAACTCTTGAATTTTTTTAATTGTGATAAAATGCATGTAAATTAACCATCTTAACCTTTTTTAAGTATGTAGGTCAGCATTATTAAGTATAATTACATTTTTGTGCAGCCATTATGATATTAACATTGTCCTGTTAACCTTCATCGCATTTTTACTTTTAACTTATTTTTCTTTACTGCAGTCCTTGAGAAATAAATTTTTGGTTTTTCTTTCGTTCAGTGCCTGAAAAACAGGTTTTTATTTTTATTTATTTTTTTAAAGATTTTATTTATTCATTTTTTTTTGAGAAAAATAGAGCACAGGCAGGGGGAGAGGGAGAAGCAGACTCCCTGCTGCGTTGGGAGGCCGACATGTGTCTTGATTCCAGGACCTGGAGATCATGACCTGAGAAGAAGGCAGATGGCTTAACCATCTGAGCCATCCAGGTGCCCCAAGAAATAGGTTTTTAGCTTTCATTTTTTTCTCTGAAGAGTTGTTACCTCATTGTTATTATTTGGACAGAGCCTGACATTAATACTTGGGAAAGGGTTAATGCAGAGTTTTTTTCTCAAGCCTGATAGCACATTACAGTCACTTGAAGAACTTTTGGAATAATACTGGTACTGAAGGTTCCTTGTGCTTTCATTCCACCTATTTAATTTGTCTAGTACAAAGTCTAGATAAGTGAGCTTTAAAATCTTTGTGGTTAAAAATTACCATGTTATTGTTTCTAAGCATGCAGTTATAGATCTTTCAAGATAAATGCAACCATTACCTTCTTTTTGAGATTTTATATTTAAGTAGTGTCTATGCTCAACATAGGCCTCAAACTTAAAACCCTGATACCAAGTCGTATGCTCTCTACCTACACTGAGCCAGCTATGCACCCCAGAACACAACTTTTTAATTGATAATTGTATTAAAGCCAAAGTTGTCATTTGAGTTTCAGTTATGTTTGCAGTGTGTTAACATTCTATGTGTATCATGTTATGTAGATACTCTTATTTCTACAGATGTGAAAATTGAGGTGTAAGAGGCGCAACTAGTGGTAAGTACAGCTAGGTTGCCAACATGGTACGATAAATCACTGATTATTTGCTTTCATATTTTTAAACGTTGAAACTTGACTAGCTTTACATATCAGAAGAGGCTTAGTTTTGATTAAAATTTTTGGTTTGTAATTTTGTTTTAAAGATTATTTAAATACTCTGTATGAGAAATGATTAGCCACAAATGTTAAGGTACATTGAATAAATTTTCCTTTCATTTGCCTCCCAATATATGCAGGGCATTTTTTTTTTCTTTTTGTGGGTTTATTCTTTAAAAATGTTTGAATGACATACTACTACTAAAAGATGCAAAACTGAGGTATTTATATTCCTGTTATTTACTTAAATTATCCATAAAAGACTGTTTGGCTTGATGTGAAATTACATTATCTCAGCCTAAGAGTTTGAAGTTTCATTTAGTGTTTAAGATTGGTTTTCCAAAGTTTTTCTTTTCTTTTCTTTTTTTTAAGATTTTATTTATTTGATAGAGCATAATAAGGGGAGGGGTAGAAGGAGAAGCAGACTCCCCTCTGAACAGGAAGCCTGATATGGGGCTTGATCCCAGGACCCTGAGATCCTAACTTGACCTTAAGGCAGCGGACTAACTGAGCCACCGAGGTGCCCTTCAACAAAAGCTTTTCAAAATTAAGTTAGCATTTGTGGATCTGTGTATGAAAGACAGAGAGAGTTTACAGTGTTTATGGAATTATTGAAATAGAAATAATAGATATTGTCTTGTTTCTAACTTTTTTCCTTAGTTCAATATGGTAAATTAAATTCTCTTCACAAAGAGAAAAAGTTCATAGTATAGAATCTATTGAGGGGTTCTTAATGTGGCAGAACACTGTTCGTAGATCTCTTTGGTATGTAATAGGGAAAATACAACTACTATAATAAACCTTAATATTATAAGTAAAAAAAAAGACGCCACGAAAGTTAATAGTGCTTGCTCTGTTTTGTGGCTTTGAATCAGACTTCCTATTTTTATTTTCCTTTTGAAATAAAGTGATCATTATAAAATCCTTTCAATGAGCAAGATATGAAAAGCAATTTGATGGAAAATCTTAATGCAGATATTTCTAAATATGGGTGTGCTAGTTCTGTGCTGTGTGTGCTAGTCCTCCGCTTTATTAAACTTACATATGCAGTATATGCATGTATGTACACATACATTCATAGATATTTATTTGGTAGCAAGCCCTTATTTTTATTCTGCCCTCAAAGTCACTGTATAATTGTGGTTTTCTTCTCAGAATTACTTGTGGGGTTTACTGAAAAATAATTAACTGGGCCTCACTTCTAGAGTAGATTCTGGAAGATTTTGTTTCTTGGAAGAGACCTAAATATTTAAAAAAGAAAACTTCTCAGGTGATCCTGATGTGTCATTATATTAGTAGTGTAGTTTAGGAATAGGGGAGACCTGAGACCATTTAGGAATTTTGTTACTTTGCCATTAGGCAGCAGTTATCTTCTTTTGAGTGTTTAGTGTTAGTAGTGGGGTCAAAAATCTCACACCCAAACTCACAGATACAGTGAATAGGATTTTAATGCGGTAGATGAGGAACTGGGATTACACTTACAAGCATAATTTGATTATATTTGTTTTTCATCACTTGGAGTTTCTACTCTAATTATCCTTTCTATTCTTGTGGCATGTTTCCTTTTTCACTCTTGCAACAAATATTTGTTGGGCATTTGCCATGTACCAGTTAGTATCCTAAGCACTTAACATATATGAATGTAAAAAATAAAAATACTGCTTTTCTCCAGAACCTTTTACAAAGTCATTTGGAGTAGGACCAGCTAATTTTCCTAGCTTTGATTTTCTGTCACTCTTTATCTTGCCTCAGTAAAGGTGTTACGGTATTAAACTAGTGGAATTTCCCCAATTCTTTTCATTTTAAAATAGTTTTTTAAAAAAGATTCATTCTGGGGCACCTGGGTGGCTCAGTTGGTTAAGCTGCTACCTGCTTCTCAGGTCATGATCCTGGAGTCCTGGGATCAAGCCCTGCGTCTGCCTCCCTCTCAGCGGGGAGTTTGCTTCTCCCTCTGACCGTCTCCCGCTCATGCTCTCTTTCTTTCTCTCTTAAATAAATAAATAAAATCTTAAAAAAAAATTTCATTCTGAACATTAGTATTCTCCTGTACAATATAGGTGTGAAGTACAGTAGAACAGGATTCTTTTTATATATTGGCTTTAGGAATAATTTAGGAGTTTAATAAAGCATTGAAATTGTGGTTAGGAGACATAATCCTGGCACAGTTCCTCTTCCCCTATCTTCCTGTGTCTGTGCTCAGTCATTTGTCTTCATGGATATGTGTGTTCTGATTGTTTTAATTTGTTTTGTTCTGGTGCTTTTTGGTTAAGGTGTCCCTTCACATTCTTTTAGGTTAATGGCATCCATGTGGTCAGAATTAAGATTCTAAGTCACTAGTAGTCCTAGCACTGGAAAGTGTCTGGCATTTAGGTAGTAATTATTTGTTGAATGTCATCTATTCATCATTCTCTACATGATTTCTCCTTTCTATTTTTATGGTTTTACTAATAGTCTTCATTACCTGGAGTAGTTTAACTTCACCTGTTAATCATTTTAAGATGAAAAAATAGTCTCAGAGAGGTGAAGGTCAACTAAAATGGTACAGTCATGAATTACCTTTTTCATGAAGTTGCTGTCATACCAATATATCTAACAAGTTAACTTTTCTGAATTCTCTTGCTTTTTTATTCCTCTTAAAAACTTCTCTGTTGAGTTATTTTATATTTATTAATTCTCTCCCTGCTAGGCTTGACAGAGTCAGAGACAAAGAGAGGTCCTGCATGATATTTGACTTAATTTCCAAACTGTAGAACTGCTTGGTAGGATCTAGAACTGCTTGTGCATTACTTAATGGTAGTTCAGTTTATCCTTTTTAAAAATACTGGAAACCCAAGTTTAAAGAAATCATTTTACTTTGGATGATTTTGAGCTGGTAATTTGAAGATTGCATTTCATTTTCTATCAGCATGTAAAGGAATGAAAAGATAATTTAAAAAGAAGAAAAGGGACCAGGGGATGTCTGTCTTTTCTATATCACGTGCCCACTTCGTTTCTGCTGATAATGTTTCTGCTGGTGGTCACTAAGGCTGCTAACATTATTTACCACCTTCCTCTTTTTCTGGTCATTTTCCTTAGGTAGCTATTTCTGTGAACTTCTAAATGGTCTATTTTTGATTTGACCATCAGAAATTATTATATGATATTAGAGCCGTGTTCTACTTAAACAGTATTTGTCTCTCAAATATTTGAGTTATTTTATTTTATTAAAGATTTTGTTTGTTTGAGAGAGAGAGAGAACATGAGTGAAGGAGACACAAAGGGAGAGGGAGAAGCAGGGAGCCTACTTGGGGCTCGATCCCAGGACCCTGGGATCATGAACTGAGCTTAAGGCAGTCACTTAACCAACTGAGCCACCCAGGCACCCCATTGAGTTTTTTAATAGTGCTTTAAGAACCTAGATAAGTGATACTGAAAGTTTTGAACATTAAGAAAAGTCACCTGGAGGGCTAGTTAAAAACATAGATTGTTGGTCTCCTCAGACTACAGATGATCTAAACCTGGAATGGGACCCTTGAGAATTTGAGAATTTGCATGTCAGGTAATTTCTCAGGTGATACTAAAGCTGCTGGTCTTAAAAGAGACTTGGAAAGTCATTGGCCTACACTGTTTCCAGTGCACCCCACATTTCTTTCAGATTAAATACTAAATTTCTCTAATTTTTTTCTTAAACCTTTGTGTTTATTTGTACTTTCACATATACTAGGTACTGTAGCAGGCAGTGGGAAAACAATATGAGTAAAAAGATTTGAATGAGTCCATTGATTTACAAGTTCACAAATTAACTTCCATAAACCTTTCAAAGCTTAGAGTCTATAAGATACATTGCACCATTTTCAAAGCAGGACATCATGAGATGTGGAACATTCATGTTTAAGGGAGACAAAAATGAAAAGGGGCATAGTCAAACTAAATAACAATAATTAATTTGGTGTCAAGGGATAATTGGACATTAAGTTATGGTTTATCATTTGATGGAGAACTTTTCATGGTTACGTACCTTTATGCCCGTGTGTGTTTGTGAGTACTTATGCACATGTGTAGTTTTGTGTGAGTGGGTGTGTAGTTTTGTATGTGAAAGTTACGCGTATTTACTTGGGGCAGAAAAATTTGGAGACCATAGAGAAAGCAGAACACTTATACAGATATTTTATCTCCCATGATACTACTATGTGGAAGCAATCATACAAAGGGTTTTTTCCCACTTTGGGTGTTCATTTTTAAAAATAAGGTGTAATTTCAGACTATCCTACATACTGTGATTTAGTTAATCTTTCCCTTAGTGTCCTTTTTAGATTGTCAACAATTTTTGTTATTAATATGCTGTGATGAACATTTTGAGCTGATAAGTATTTGAATATTTTGTTGAATAAGTTTTCTTTAGTTTCAGTACATTTCAGTTCAATAGTAAACATTTTTAATGTTTGTCTTTACTAATTGTTCTTCTAGAACTCAGCTGTGTGCCATTTCTTCAAGCTACTTGGGAGACATTGTTTTCATGGTCCTTATTTCTATGTCAGATACTTTTCACCTGTCCCCCAATACTGCTCAAAACTGGCATCATTAACTTAATTTTCATTTAACTTTCTAACATTATTTCATGCCTTAAAAATCACACATACAACCAAAAACAGCCCTCATATATCCTCCATTTATTTTAACCTTCTGGATACTAGGCTTACAGCTTTGCAAGTTTAGTTTCTTTGGGGGCTTTTTCATTTTCTTTTTTGATGTCGGTTACTTTTCATCTTCAGTGACTGAGGATACAGGATGAGTTACATACAACTATCAGGTGGCCTCAGTCTCTTTTTAGTAAGTCTTTTTATTTTATCTTATCCTTTTTTGTTTTATTTTATCTTCTTTTTTCTTTTTTAAGATTTTATTCATTTATTTGATAGAGACACAGCAAGAGAGGGAACACAAGCAGGGGGAGTCTGGGAGAGGGAGAAGCAGGCTTCCTGCGAAGCAGGGAGCCCGATGTAGGGCCCCATCCCAGGACCCTGGGATCATGACCTGAGCCAAAGGCAGACACTTAATGACTGAGCCACGCAGGCGCCCTGTTATTTCTTTAAAGATTTATTTTATTTAGAGAGGGAGAGAGATTGGGGGAGAGGCAGAGAGAGTCCTCAAGCAGACTCCCAGCTGAGCATAGAGCCCGTCTCAGGGCTCAGATCCGAGGACCCTGAGATCATGACATGAGCCAAAAATCAACAGACGCTTCACCAACTGAGCCACTCAGGTGCCCCTAAATTAGTCTTTAAAAGCTGTCGTCTTGTCACTTTTCAAAGGAGACCGTTTTTATTTGCAGGTTAGGTACTCTTTTTTTTTTTATCTGCCATTTACGGAGAGATGAGATGTATTGTGTTTATTATATTATTCCGTTTATGTGAACTAGTTAAGCAGAATAGCAAGCAATACATGATGACTTGAAAATTCCATTGTAATTCGGTATCAGAGTTTATATTCGTAGTTCTCAATTTAGGCTGATGTTGCTCTCATGAGACATTCAGCAATGTCTAGAGACATTTTTAGCTGTAATGACTTAGGGGCAAATTGGCATGTACTGGCTGGCATCTAGTAGTTAGAGAAAAGGGTTGCTGTAAACATCTTACAGTGCACAGAACCATACAAGTTAGTGTCTTTTCTTCCTACCCAACCACCTCCCTAAAGTTAAGTGGTCCAAAATGTCTATCATGCTAAAGTTGAGATAACTTAGGCTGCAGTTTTCATACAACCATACTTCTCTTATTAGACTTGTGCCCCCACAGCTTGTGTACTGATAAGCTAGAGGAAGAAGGACTGAGTTTTAGAGGAGAAGCCTAAAGTAGTAGTGTCCACAGATTTATTGTTTGCCTGATGTGAGAAGGTATTTCTTTTCTTTTCAAGATTTTTTAATTAATTTAATTGAGAGAGAGAATGAGATAGAGCATGAGAAGGTAGAGGGTCAGAGGGAGAAGCAGACTCCCCGCTGAGCAGGGAGCCCGATGCCGGACTTGATCCTGGGACTCCAGGATCATGACCTGAGCCAAAGGAAGTTGCTTAACCAGCTGAGCCACCCAGGCGCCCCAAGGGTATTTGTTTTCTGAGCCACATAAATATCAGGTGTCTGAAATTGAATTGCTGTTATTGGAAAATTATTTTAATAATTCTCAGTGAAGCCTGAGTGGGAGAATTAGTTGTGAAAAGAGAATCATGGGAGGCTTCTTTGGTTTCCTTTCAGCCACACAGGGCCACAAGACACATATTCCTCATTTGTACCTCCTTTTCTCTTCCTACTCTTCCCAAGTACTGTTTAAATCTCCATTCATCTCTAGAACTTTATTCATCTTACAAAAATTAAACTGTATCCATCAGATTGTATCCTCACCATTGCCCCCACCTCCCAGGTCTTGGCTGCCACTCTTGTACTTTCTGTCTCTGTAGATTTGATTACTTTAAGGACCTCATTATGAATGGAATCTTAAAAATATTTGTCCTTTTGTGAGTGGCGTATTCTATTTGACATAATGTGCTTGAGGCTTATCCATTTTGTAACATGTCAGAATTATGTTTTTGAAGCGGGAGAACAAGATTCTTGTCTTGGAGTCAAAGAATGAATCTTGCAGACAAAGGAGAGTGAGTAAAGCCATACAGTTTTATTAAGCAAATATACAGAGAAAGGTGTCAGGAGTGAGAGGGGTCCCAACAGGATTGCCACTGAGGGCTTCTAGCGTTGGTTTTATTGAAGGCTAACCAGGGAACTTAAATCCTTTTAACATCTCTACTGATAGACCATTTTGTAAGGGCTAGTGATAAAACCTTTAATGGCTCACTTCCTTTTTAGGGCCTGTTCTTTGTTGGTCACAAGTGACTATTATAACAAGACCCTAGCTATGACACTTAGGACAGGATGATCTGGTTTGTTCCCTTATCTCTGGTTTCCTTACATCTCAGCATTTTGGGGACCTCTGTGAGCCTGATCCCGTAGCCCCCTACCTAGCTCTGCCTTTCCCTTACTCATTCCTCCCTCTAGAATTCCCCCTGCCTTTAGGGTATGGGATGATGACCGCTCTGGCTGCTTCCTGCTGAAATGGGGTGGTGAGCTGTGTGGCAGTTAGAATCTGTCCAGGGAGTAATGATGGACAGCAGATGGTACATGCATCGGCATGTGCAAAAGGGTAAACATAAGACAAGTAATTACGCCCAAAATTATGATCACATTCCTTAAATAAGATTCCAAATTACCAATTCTGTAAAATAAATCAGTGGATATTTCGATCTTGTTTAAGTGATCATGAATGTCCCCTATTAATTGGGACACTTGTGGGAGTTATCTGTAATGTTAAGACAACACATATGAGGAAACTTCTCACACCCCAAACGGTGTAGCAGTAGTAGACCGTCAGTAGTGGCGCAGTTCTCGAGGAGTCCCTTGACTTTACTTAATTCTTAACTGAATGTATCTAGCGTCTAGGAAGTATCCGAGTCCTGCTCAGCAAGCATAACTGTTTTGCTTATTTTATGTTGCAGTCCTGTTGTAAATTTTGGAAGTCCCATAGTGAGCTTTGAGGCTCTTTTAACCAGGAGGGCTGTTGTATACTTGGCTAACAAAGCTTTTGTTTGTGATTGTACCTCCTAAAACGAAGGGCGTTTGGGCAGCTGCTTGGGATTATTCCTTAACGTCCCCTTCCCGAGGGGGACTAATAACCACAGTTGGCTCCAGTTATAACCATTAACCCGGGAAATGAGGGAGGGAGAAGCCCCCACATCTATTAGGAGGAACAGAGAGAAAGAGAGAGTCAGAGTCCCCTTTGCTAGGAATGGCCTGTGTTTCCTCCAGCAACCTGGGTTTGGTTGGAGGAGGCCTACTTAGATAATTATCATCCAGTATGTCAGAAGGGGGTTTACTAGCCAGGCTCATTTGGACAAACACATTCTGCCCCTGTTTCCTGCAGAAAAGGTGTAATTGACAGATCCCACTGAGGCCATGCAGTGTTACAGGAGCTCAGTCCTATCCTAAGTTTTGCAATACAAATTGTTTCCAGTGGGTTAAAAGGCACCCGAGAGAGCCCTTGGGAACCAAAGCCTACTGAGGCGATGCTCCCAGAAAAGTGAAGAAGGTCCATTACCAAATCACCCCCAACTCCCGGGTGGCTTCCCACGCAGGATATGTCAGAGGTTCCAGTGTGTCAAAAGTGACCAGAGGCATCCCTCAAAGAAGAAATCACTATTGATCATAATCCTGCCTTCCCATTAAGGCATTCCTATCATAAAAGGCCCCATAGGAGGGATACCAGCGTCCCTCCCCTACCCCATTGCATCCTAGCTGCCAGTGGGTGCCTGGTGAATGGACTGAAATATCCTTGCCATGCTGTCATATGCCCTGAAGTTTGCATTATTGCCCTGCCATTTTTTTTTAAAGATTTTATTTATTTATTTGACAGAGACACAGCAAGAGAGGGAACACAAGCAGGGGGAGTGGGAGAGGGAGAAGCAGGCTTCCTGCAGAGCAGGGAGCCAGATGCGGGGCTCGATCCCAGGACCTGGGATCATGACCTGAGCCGAAGGCAGACGCTTAACGACTGAGCCACCCAGGTGCCCCCTGCTCTGCCATTTTTAACCCATGGGAAATACTAGAAAAGTTTTACAAGGGGGAAATTACTCAATTTTTAATTTAAGTAGTTAGTAGAGGACATTGACAGAAAAGAGTAAAGGTAGGGGAGGGGGGTGGGGGGATGGGTTGGCCTGGTGATGGGTATTAAAGAGGGCACATTCTGCGTGGAGCACTGGGTGTTATGCACAAACAATGAATCATGGAACACTACATCAAAAACTAATGATGTAATGTATGATGATTAACATAATAAAAAATATTTTTAAAAAAGAGTAAAGATAGAAATCTATCATGATCTAAGCGACATTGCAACACATGTAGTCTTTACAGCCAACTTCCCTAGGAATAAGGACAGGAATAGAGAGGGATCAAGTTTCTGGGTCTTACTACCATTCTGGCCAGGGTAGTAACTTCCAGCCAAAAGGCAGGCTTTCTCCTTCCGGTACAGTAGCCATGAGCTAGAGGATTACAGCCTGAGCAGTCAACATGATAGTGTTCCAAAAAGACCGTACTCCTTGAAGGGCCCCTGAAATGAGAGTAAAGAAAGAGAACAGAAAATACTCACCAAGTTTGCACCGAGGCTCAGAGTCCAGATGAGACTGGATTCAAAGCCCCATGTTGGGTGCCATATGATGTAGGAGGAACATTAGGGTTCGAAGCCAATGGCCAAGAAAGAATTCCTGACACATCTTTGGTGCAAAAGGTGATTTTATTGAAGCTCAGGGACAGGACCCGTGGTCAGAAAGAGCTGCACCAGGGTCATGAGGAGTGGGCCATTATATACTTTCAAGTTGGGAGGGGGTTAGGGATAGCGTAAGTCTCTGAGGAATTTTGGAAGCAAGGTTTCCAGGACCTTGAGGAAGCTAGCTATTGTTGGGAAAAGGTCATTTATTACCATCTAATAAAACCTTAATCATGAGACCCTTCAGATGTGTATCAGTGGGCCACATGCTTGGGGGATGATTGCCAACACATATCTTGGGGAGTTTAGAGATAAAGGAAGTTTCCAAAGGAATGCTTATATGTTAAAGTAGACTTTCAGGATCCTGAGGGCCAGGCTAAGGTGGCCTCTGGCCCTTAGCAAAGTGTTAACGACGAGGCAGCTGAGTTCTTGGGGAACGTCACTCTGCCTGTTTCAAGGACTTGTCAGTGGGCTCTAGGTAGTAAGGAAATTTAATAGTTTTTCTTCTGCTTTGTTTCCCACATAAGTCTCAATTGATGCAGAAAGCATTTGACAACACTCTTTAAGCAATTTGAATATATCATCACACTTTGTTCTGCTGTATAAAGTTTCTGCTTGAGAAATTTCTGATAATCCTTGCATAGGTTCCCTTGTTTGTGATGAGTTATTTTTCTCTTTCACCTTTTGATATTTTCTTTTCCTCTGACAGTGTGATTATAGTGTGCCTTTGTGTGGATCTGTTAGATTTATATGTACTGTAATTCTTTGTTGATATTCCGATTTTCCTCAGTTGCCTGTAGGGACCAAGGGCAGGCCATCCCAATAGCACACTTTAGCATGAACAATATTTTGAGTTAAAAGCAATCAAAACCCAGCACATTCAGAAAAGCTCTTCACCTCCTCCCTCAACTGCTTGCCTGTACCAGGAAGAGAGCATTTAAGGAGATTCTTCTTTATAAGTAAGAAATATATTTCCGTAATAGGACAACATTTTCAAAACACGTCCTCCCACCTGCCCAAAGAAAGGATCTTTCTCCTCTTTGTATCTTTGGAGCATTGCTCCTCTCAGGTCCTGTAAGCCTCAGATTGTCTCAGTTTAAAAAGTGTTTCAACGGGAAGTTTTAAATTGAACTCTTCCGGGTTTGCTTTCTGAGCTTTATTTCTTTGATAAAGTCATATTTGTCTCTATGCCTATGATTTTTTTTATTTTTACTGAGATTTGGGCATTAAAAAAAAACAATAACGACACAACAAAACAGTTGTACTGTGAGGCATTTGAATTTTGATCTTGATCTTGATCCAGGATCAAGACCCTATTTATCCCTATATGACTCTGCAAGTTACAGATATTTTGTGACATTTCTTCAATGAATTAGAAACCTGAGACTCTAAGAGATTAAGTGATTTGACCAAAGCACAGGTAAGAAAGTATGCAAGCCTAGAGACAATTAATCCCTTCTTTTTCGAGATGGGAGTGGAGGGGGAGGAGGGTGTATTTTTCTACTTAAATTTTTCTTCATAAGCTTTTCCTTTGCTTTGAATTCCTTTTGGCATTTGAGAGTATTTGAGCTAAAATATCTTAAAATTGTAATCCCCTGTCATTTTTTGTCTGCTCATATTTTCCCTCTACCTGGAGATACATAGTTAACCTAGCAAAAAGACTAAGTTATTTTCAACAAAAGGCTGTTATTAGACTAAGCAGAAACAAAATGGCAGTGCAATCTCCCTTCCCTCAAACAAAATTATCTTTCTCCCATATCACAGAATAATCTTTTGCTTCTGACAAAGCATTCCTTACTTATACACTATTTTTTCTCTTCTCACAGTTCCACTTCTCTGGGGCTATTAACCTAAGCCTATTAACATGCTCCACTTCCATCTGTCCATTAGTGCTGAGCAAACTTTCATCATAGGATATATCAAGTTTTAGATTATAAACTTTGGTTTTCATTTTATCACGCACATTCATCTTTGTGCCACCACATAAAAATTCCCTTTTTCCTTAGATTACTAGCTTCTGACACCTTAAGTACTGAGAAGACTGGTCTTTGGTAAATCAAAAATGTTGAACAAGAAGTAGGTATGGAGTAAAGTAAATTTCCTAAGTTAAACATTAACTCAGATCCCAAAGAAATCACGTCCTATCTTGAAAAAGTAGGAAGAATAGTCCCTGTTTCCATGTCTTTTTCATAGAAATACCACCATACCTATAAAGAAACCTCAAAGTGTCTCACTGTTACAAGACAAAGGTAATTTTCAACAAATAACTTGCTTTCTCATGCTTCAGTGTACTGTGAGGCATTTGAATATTTGGTGGATATTTTGAAAACAGGATTTTCAAATATAATCTGGAAAGATGTGAGTCAAAACCAGAAAAGCTTATCACAGACATGCTATATATCAATTCTCTAGAAATGATACTGGGAACTGTATCTTAGATTCCGTTTAATCAGAGAGGAAAGAGATGGAAATTAGTGCTTGATTTCAAGTAGGAGCTTCAGCCTTAAATAATACTGTTTTAAAAATATCATATGTCTCGGGGGACCTGGATGGCTCAGTCGGTTAAGTGTCTGTCTTCAGCTCAGGTCATGATCCTAGAGTCCTGGGATGGAGCCCCACATCAGGCTCCCTGCTCGGCCGGCAGCCTTCTTCCTCCTCTCCCTCTGCCTCTCCCTCTCCTTGTACTCTCTCTGTTTCTCTCTCAAATGAATAAATAAAATCTTGAAAAATAATTATATGGCTTTATTAAGGTATACTAATCAGAGTGTTCTGTGGAGGGAGAAACTCTGTACTACAAATATAGTTTCTGAAAGATTTAGTAATTATTCAAATCATTTAAAAGGTAATTCAAAACAGCAACAGAATATTCCTTTAGATAATAATTTCTTTTCATATTCAGACTCCAGTATCTCTTAACATATTCCAGGACTGGACAAGTATCACCCTTCTCAAGATAAAAGCTAGTATGAAGAGAGTGATGTTAGCAAGATGGCAGAACAAAAAGCTCCATCCTGAATCATCCATCATCTCCCACACAAAAAGCACTTAACGCAGAAAGCTTTGCATATAGTTTTAGAAGAATTGGTTTATTTCCAAGTCCATCCGTGGACCTCCTATAAGTCCATCTTACAAAAGTAATGAATCAAATGATAAAAAGGAATGACAAAAACATCTTTCAAGAAATTTTTGGAGGACAGATATTAATGGCTTTTGATAGGGGGGATTTAAGGCATATTTTTAGGCTCTCAATAAAGATCCAGAAAGAACTTGAAAGAATTAAGATTGGAGACAGAAGATATATGCACTGGGATCAGGAGCCCCAGTAAAAGTACAAAAGAAAAATGAGTCAACTTGAAATAGTGAAGAATAAAAAGAAATTGACAGCTCACTTTTTTGAGTTGAATGAAAAAATTATTTGAATAGTTTTTGTTAGCAATGGAACTCACATAGAAGATGATAGGGGGTTTCTCTAAGTTTTAAAAGTCATCTACTTCATATAAAGCATTTTTATATGCTTGGTAAAAAGTAAAAGATAATGTGGTGTTATGGCAATCATATATGGAGGGGTTATGTGTGCCAGTACTTTTGGGTCCTTTTTTTTTTTAACAAAGTAGTATACAGCTTGTTTTTGATATTTGTATTCTAGCTGTGTTTATAAGGCAGCAATTGACAGGCATTTTTAGATTCTTCAGTAAGATAAGAATGACAACTAAGAACCTTGCATTTTTTCCGGGGTACTAATTATAATATTAAGACTGTACTTTTTATGTTTTCTTGTTATAATTACTTAACTACTGGTACAAAAATAGGAATTTAGTAGTTTGAGTAGCAATGTTAATAAGAATTTACCTTTTCACTTGTTTTTGTTAAAACCATCTGTTGAGAAAAGCCATTTGTTAATGACTGTAGAGAGCGGTGATGTTACCACAATACACATTAAAATTGGAATGATTGCCTTTTTAATATTTAAAACAAATATGCCTTTTTTTCCTTCTACTTTTAGGTTATGAGATGGTCTCTGCAAGATGGTCTGTCCTTGAATTGGAAATTTTTAAGGCTGACATATGCTGGTACTTTATCTCCTTTAAGTGTACTATAATTTCTTCTGTTACAACCACTACATAAGCAGACAAAATAGCAAAGGTCCGTTCTGTGTCAAGTATGACAGCCACAACTCGTGGCTCTCCAATAGGAGGGAATGACATCCAAGGCCAGGCTCCTGATGGACAGTCTCAGCCCTCCTTCCAACAGAACCAGGTAGGACATGTTAAGGCTGTGTTTTGGGTGCCATGAATTACTAAACAATGATATAGATGTCTTCAATAATTTATAATCATGGAAGCTTATTGTCATTTTAAATTACTTTTAAGAAGAGTCGCGGAGACTTGTAGGAAACCTATTGTACTTGGTTAAGAATGTTCCTTTTTTTTTTTAATATGACTGAGGACAAAAAAAATTAGTTATTTTGTAACAATTTGTTATAAGCAAAGATTTAGCTCTTTATTTTGGAATCCCATCTTTGTACCATACTAATAACCTCATAGCTGTGGCTAAATAAAATATCTATGCCTTAGTTTCTGTACATTTATTTCATTAGGTTTATAGGTAGTTTTTTTTAATGTTGTAAGCTGCATTTATTATAGCATGTATAAGCCACCCACAGGTTGGGTCTGTCAGAGAACTGAGGACACTGTCCGGCCTGCGTTTGGGAGCCACGATGCTGGACACATGCCCCACACTGCCCACTTCCAGCATTCGTGAATGGCATACCAGCCAGGGTCTCCATTATGTAACAATCCCAGAGGGATGTATGGTGGCACAAGGGCCAAAGCTGGCCCGCAGGCCTGTTTGGTTGACAGGGTTTAAAATGTTTTTTCATTAGTTGCCAACAACTTAAAAATTAGAATATTTCACATAAAAATCTGGCTTTTTGGCTTCTCCAGATTTTTCATATTAGACCTGCATTCCCACTTTATAAGTTAGTTACAACTGAATGACACCCACCAATTTCAGATGGGAAATCACGTCCCCACCACACCGTCACGTCACTCAAGGTCAGTAGCCACTAGCAATTCAGTCGTGCAAATAGTTCTCATCACAGCAATGTCTCTGTTTCCTATCTCCAGTAATAGCAGGAAAAGTCAAAGTTGCACTGCAAAGGCCTCACAATTCAAAGGCCTACCTTATTTATTTTTATAATTTTTCAGGGCATCTAAGTTAGCGATCTGTGAACTAGCAGATTCTGTATCTTTAAATTGACAGTAAGTAAAACAATGTAAAGGGCTAGACCCAGATTTTAGTATCAAAGCTGGCACGCTACATGGAAATAATTAATTTTTCTTTTTTCTGAAAGAATTTGTATATGATTAATGGAAAATATTTGTAAAGGGCTTAATATAACATTAATCCTTATTTCTGAAAGTGGTAATTTACATTTACTTTTCCTCAGTTTTTCTAGGGGGATTAGTTTCTTTAAACTTTCACACAGTAACTTTGAAAAATTATTAGCTTTGGGTTTTTTTGTTTACACTTACGTAAACAAATCTTCATTTACTCTCCATTAGTTCTTTCCTTTTGCTTTCTTTGTGTTCCATTGATGTTCATTCTCTAGTTTCATGATACAGAAATTTAGATGATGTTTAGCTTTTCTTTATTTTTATATTTTCCAAACATGCATTTTAACATCTTTTAAAATTTGTGTGATGATATTTAATGTAAGAATATTTTAAGAAATGTAGTGCTTTCCTTTCAAGCATTTGGAGGTTTTCTGGCTAACCTTTTTGTCATTGACTTAGAGCTTAATTTCTTTGTGGATAGAGAATATATTCTGTGATACCACTGTTTGGGAATTTATTGAGGTCTGATGTGTTGCCCAGCATATAGTAATTTTGAATATATGAGAATTTGAAAAAGTATATTTTACTGTAGCATGTAATATCAATTATTTCCAGTTTGCTTATTATGCTTTTCAGATGTTCTCTATAGCCTTGTTTCATTTTGTTTTGTTTTAAATTTGCTTGTTTTATTAGTAGTTGAGAGGTATGTTAAACTACCTGGGATTGTGGACCTGCCCATTTCATTTTTTGTTCTATCAATTTAATTTAATTCAATTTTAAAGATGATTTGAGAAATAGAGCCCGTGTGCATGTGCACATGCACTAGCAGGGATAGGGGCATCTTCAGGCAGACTCCTGGCCCAGTGCAAAGCCCAACACAGGGCTTGATCCTAGGACCCTGAGCTGAAACCAGGAGTTGGATGCCCAACCAGCTGCGCCACCCAAGCGTGCTTGTTCTATCAGTTTTAATGAGTTATATTTCAAACCTGTAAGATGCATGCAAACTGAAAATGTGACTTGGGGTTGGATGATTGGCCAGTTAATCTTTATATGGAGATCTCTTTAATCTCCACTAATAATTCTTGTGTTAAAGTCTATCTTACCTGTCACATACTTGTATAAATGCAGCATTATTTGGGGGAGGGAGGGTTATTGTTATGTGGAATGTCTTTTCTTATTCTTTTTTTAAAGCACCCATTTTTATCGCTCGTTTTATTTTTATTGTATTAATTCCCTGAACCCTTCCATTTTAAGTTGTCCACTTACACTTTTTTCTTTAAGGAGGCTTTTTAGGTTCACAGCAAAATTGAGTAGAAAGTACAGAGTTCCTATATTTCTCCTTCACCACAATCCTACTACCACCCCATACGCTTTAAATTGACAAAACTACAATGACATGTCGTTATCACTCAAAGTTCATAGTTTACATTATGGTTCACATCTTCCTTTATTCATTCTTTGGGGTTTAACAAGTGTTTAATGACATAGATATACCATTATAGTATCATATAATAGTTTTCCCTGCTATAAAATTTGCTCTTCCTTTTCATTCTTTCCTCCCCTGAACCCTTGGCAGCTAATGACCTGCCTGTCCAGTTTTGCCTTTTCCAAAATGTCGAAATCATATGGTGTATAAACTTTTCAGACTGGCTTATTTCACTTAATAATATGCACTTAAAGTTCTTTTGTCTTTTAATGGCTTTCATTGCTTTTATTTGTGTCTTTTTTCTTTGTTTGTTTTTAATCACTGAATAACATTCCATTGTCTGGGTGTATCACACTTCATCTGTTCACTTTCTAAAGGACATCTCAATTGCTTCTGAGTTTTGGCAATTATGAATAAAGTAAATACTCATTCACAGGGAGGTTTTTGTGTGGAAATGTTTTCAACTCATTTGAATGAATACCAAGGGGGATATGATTGCTGGATTGTATGATTAGTGTATATTTAGTTTTGTAAGACATTACCAAACTGTCTTCCAAAGCAGGGGGAGCGGCAGACTGAGGGAAAAGAAGGCTCCCTGCTGAGCAGAGAACCAGTGTTGGGACTTAGTCCCAGGACCCTGGGATGGTGACCTGAGCCAAAGGCAGACGCTTAACTGACTGAGACACCCAGGCATCCCATGATCCCTTCAATCTTTGTGTATGTGTGTTTTTTTATGAGTGTTTTTTTATTTTTTATTTTGTTTCATTTGCTTTTAAGTTTTCAGTTTTTATTTAAATTCTAGTTAACAGTATAATACTGGTTTCAGGAGTAGAATTTAGTGATTCCACAGTTGCATATGACACCAGGTGCTTATCACAGGTACCCATCACCCATTTAGCCCATCCCCCATGCACCTGCCCTCCATCCCCCATGCACCTGCCCTCCATTGACCCTGTTTGTTCTCTGTAGTTAAGAATCTCTTATGCTTTAAGAGTCTGTTTTTTGTTTTGTGTCTTTTTTTCCTTTGTTCATCTGTTTTGTTTCTTAAATTCTGCATATGAGTGAAAGCATATGGTATTTGTCTTTGATTGACTTATTTCACTTAGCATTATATTTTCTAGCTCCATCCATGCAAATGGCAGATTTCATTCTTTTTGATGGCTTAGTAATATTCCATTTTGTGTGTGTGTGTGTGTGTGTGTGTATGTACATATATATGTAATATTCCATTATATATATATTATATATATATATATTTGGAAATCACATATTCTTTATCCTTTCATCAGTTAGTAGACTCTGGGGCTTTTTCCATAATTTGGCTGTTATTGGTAATGCTGCTATAAACATTGGGATGCATATGTCTGTTTGAATCAGTATTTTTGGGGGGGGTCCCCTTACTACTCACTATCTTAACTTCTCAAGTAAATACTTGGTAGTGCAATTGCTGATCCAAAGGGTAATTCTGTTTTTAACTTGTGGAGGAACCTCCATACTGTTTTCCAGAGTGGCTGCACCAATTTGCATTCCCACCAACAGTGTAAGAGGGTTCCCCTTTCTCCACATCCTCACCAGCACGTGTTGTTTCTTGTGTTGTTGATTTTAGCCATTCTGACGCGTGAGGTGGTATCTCACTGTGGTTTTGATATGTATTTCCCTGATGATGAATGATGTTGAGCATCGTTTCATGTGTCTGTTAGCCATCTTGGATGTCATCTTTGGAAAAGTGTCCATTAATGTCTTCTGCCCACTGTTTAATTGGATTATTTGTGTTTTGGGTGTTGAGTTTTAGAAGCTGTTTATGTATTTCAGGTACTAACCATTTATCAGATATGTCATTTCCAAATATCTTCTCCCTTTCTGTAGGCTGCCTTTTAGTTTTGTTGATTTTCTTTGCTGTGCAAAAGCTTTTTATCCTGATGAAATCCCAATAGTTCATTTTTGCTTTTGTTTCCTTGCCTCCAGAGATGTGTCTAGTAAGAGCCAATATCAAAGAGTTTCTGCCTGTGTTCTTTCAGATTTTGATGGTTTCCTCTTTCACATTTAGGTCTTTCATCTATTTTGAAATTTAATTTTGTGTATGGTATAAGAAAGTAGTCCAGATTTATTCTTCTGCATGTTGCTATCCGGTTTTCCCAATACCGTTTGTTGAAGAGATTTTTTTTTCCATTGGGTATTCTTTCCTACTTTATTAAAGACTAGTTGGCCATATCGTTGTGGGTTCATTTCTAGGTTCTCTATTCTGTTCCTTTGATCTATGTGTCTGTTTTTGTGCCAGTACCATACTGTCTTGATGACTGCAGCTTTGTCGTACAGCTTGAAACCCAGAATTATGATGCCTCCAGATTTGCTTTTCTTTTTCGAGATTGCTTTGGCTATTCAAAGTCTTTTGTGGTTCCATTACAAATTTTAGGATTATTTGTTCTAGCACTGTGAAAAATGGTGTTGGTATTTTCATAGGGATTACATTAAATGTGTAATTTGCTTTGGGTAGTATAGACATTTTAATATTGTTGGTTCTTCCATTCCTAGAGCATACATTGCACTTTTTTTTTCTTTTTTGCTTTGTTTCTGAGGAAATGTCCAATTTTGCTCTTATCCTTGGTCCTTTGTTAGGTATACATAAGGAGTCTCTCCCTTCCCCCCCATGGTTTCTTCCAGGATTTTTCTTTAGCACTTATTTTCTGCAGTTTGAATACCGTATGCTTAGGTGTCATTTTTTAATATATATATTTATTCTGCTTGGCATTTTCTGAGTTTCCTAGTCCATTCTTTGGTGTCTGACATTAATGTAGGGGAAGTTCTGTTTCAAATACTATATTCCTTCCTCTCTTTCTTGGCATCTGGTATTCCCACTATGTATATGTTACATGTGTCTAGTTGTCCTACAATTCTTGAGTACTCTTTCTTTTTAACTTTTTTGCTTTCTAGTGTTGGGAGTTTCTCTTGACATATCTTTAATCTTAGAGATTATTTCCTCATCTGTGTCTTATGTACCAATGAGCCCAGCAAAGCCCCCCAAAAAACAACTTTGTTGTTAGTATAGTGTTTTTTATCTCTAGCATTTCTTTTTTCATTCTTAGAATTCCATGTCTCTGCTTACATGACTCATTTGAAATTTTTTTCATGTCCACTTTTTCTGTTGGAGTCCTTAGCATTATCAGCTGTAGTTATTTTAAATGTTTGGTTGAATAATTTCAATATGCTTGTATCAGAGTTTCATGTTTGCTCTGTCTCTTCAGACATTGTTGATTATTGTTTACTATACATTGGGTTTTCTGTTGAAACTTAGACATAATATACTGAATAAAGGGAACTACTGTAAATAAACCTTTCATATTGTGTAGGTATGGAGGGACAGGTTGGCTAGAGAGAACTGGAATTGAGTATTTCACTTTCCCCCACACGGAAGTCTGTACCAGGCTAGGGTTTCATACTTCCCTTCTTCTAATTTGGTTCTTATAAAAACCTATATTAGGACCTGGTAAAGTAGCTTCTCTTGAGGGTAGGCTTTATTAAGAGCAGAATGCTGTATCATATTTCAGAATGATTACTTTGCATCTCTTCTCCTGGAAATGAGGGGCTTTTTCTGTGATCCTGTCTGTGATGACTTGATGGGATTTCTGGAGGTAAAGTCACAAAAATATGAGTGTTCCCTTCAGTCTAGACCTTCTGCAGTTTTTAACTCTCAGACATTCCCACATCCGCTTCCAAGCAATTCATCAAGTACAGTTTAGGGTTTTCTATCCCTCTCCTTATTTGCATGGAGGTTTTTGCCCATGGTTTTCTGCTGGTAATTTTTGACTCTCTCTGTCCCTCTGATCTCCCATCTGATTTTATGGGCAGCAGTTTGCCACATGACTTTATTTTTCCATCAGATCTGTGAAGAGTTGTTGATTCAGTTTACTACTGGTTAGGGAGTGACAACTCCCCAGCTTCTTATATGCTGAACTAGAAATCAGAAGTCTCCTATCCCTTTACTTCTCTCTCTCTTTTTTTAAAGATTTTATTTATTTATTTTTTTATTTTTTTAATTTATTTATAGTTGGGAAGGGCAGGCAGTGGGAGAGAGAGATCTTGGGATCATGACCTGAGCGGAAGCCAGATGCTTAACTGACTGAGCCACCCAAGCACCCCTGCTTTCTTCTCTTTTTTGTCCTTATATTTAAGCATCTATATGTAGCTTATGGTTATGTTCTGTGTTTGTGTCTTGGTCTTTCAGCTGTATTTTCAGTCCTTTTAATATAAATGCTGATATATTTGGGATATTTTGTCTCTTAGTTTATGAGCCTTAAGAATTTGGGAATGGCTTACCTGAGTGATTTCTGACTGTTTTTTTTCTTTGTGGTCAGCATCTCAGCTAGGGTTGCAGATATCTGAAGACTTTACTGGGGTTGGGGTTATCCTTCACAGTGGTTCACATGGCTTTTGATGAGAAGCCTCAGTTTTTCAGCACACAGACCTCTGCAAAGGGCTCCTTAAGTGTCTTCAGGTCATGGCACTTAACTTTTCCTAGAAGGCTTGTTCTAATAGAGAGGAAGAAAAAAGTCTTGATAACCTTTGTGGCTTGACCTCAGAAGTTAACACTGACATTTCCAAAAAGGTAAGTGATTAAGAAAGTTCATTACAGGGCTCCTGGGTGGCTCACATGTTAAGTGTCTGCCTTCAGCTCAAATCATGATCCCAGGATCCTGGGATCGAGCCCTCCATCTGGCTCCCTGTTCAGTGGGAAGCCTGCTTCTCCCTCTCCCACTCCCCCTGCTTGTGTTTCCTCTCTCACTTTCTCTCTGTCAAATAAATTAAAAAATCCTAAAAAAAAGAGTTCATTACAAATGTGTTTTATTAGCACTAAACGTTGTAAAAACTAATGTTCTCTACTTATAACCTATTCAGTCCATGCAGTTCTATGTAATTTATCAAATATTCTTAATCTTTAAGTCTTAAATTTTTAAAATACAGTAGATGTAAATGCTTTACAAAAAGGCTGAGAAGTGTAATCCCAGTTTCATTAAATATTTCTAGATCTGTATGGAACATTTTAAAGTATAATGTTTTCGCTAAACATGTTGATACTAAATTGCTAAATGTTATACATACATGTCATTGAAATTTAAGTCTGGAGTATTTAATTTTTTAAGACCTCATCAGCTGACTCGTCCACTGAGAATTCCCCAGCAACTCACCCAGATGAACAAGGTCAAGGTGATGCTCCACCACAGCACGAAGATGAAGAACCTGCATTTCCACATACTGACTTGGCAAAGTTGGATGACATGATCAATAGGCGAGTTGTTTTGATTTTTTTTTTTAATGGAGCTAATAAACTAGAAAAGCAGATTTTCTTTTTTATCAGCATTGCCACTGCTAAAGAATGAGGAAAACAGTGGATTGCAGTGTCAGTAATTTTACTGTTTTCTTCATTGCTGTAATACTTAAGTCGTTGTCAGGTACTTTGTAACTCATTGTTAATGCAGGCACTGGTATGAATTTTTAAAAATTGAAAGATGATATGGATAAAGATTTTAAATTAATGGTGCTTTGTGATCCTAATGGGTGTGTTTCATTCCTAGAACTATAGGTAGGGAGTTCCTTTTGTGTGTCTATAAAGATCATTTCTCCTTGGTACACTGACTACTAGACTTGCTGGATGACCTTTCTTATTTATAGGACATCCATTTTCTATAACATATTGTAAAAGATTGTAGTTTGGTAGTTTTTGATTTTTATTTAAGTGTACTTATAATTAGGACTGGAGGACTGAGTTAAATTAAATCTTTAGTGATGGGAATAAAAAAAAGACAGCTTTCCATAACCTCTAACTAAAACAACAAAAAGTATCAATTTACATCTAACAGATTTTTTTGTAAAAGGTATCTTTTGTTGTCTTTCTGTAAGGGATTTAGGGACAGCTGAAATAGAGTTATTTCTGGGAAGTAGTGGATTAGTCAGTGGAATATATTCTTTAAGTGCTAAGCTTTTCATTATACCTAGGAAAATCCCAGCCTGGGTATGGTGGCATCTGCATTGCTTTTGATGTAGGAGGATGCTCAGGATGATACACAGGCTTAGAGGTTCTTTAAGTCATGTAATTTTCAAGAAAATTTGGTATATGTTGTGTTGAGTTGAATTAAGGAGAAATGAGCCATTTGTCTCATTATCTGTCTTTGTGAAGAAGATTCAAAGAAATATTACTGATATCTGAACCTCAAAAGAATACTTTTTTACTACTGACTTTAACAGTGGGTATATTTAATTGACAATTGATTATTTTTAGTTTTAGGGGCCTGTGAAAGTTATTTCTTGAATTCTCCTTCATTGCTGTATCTCTAGTTAAACAGTGCTTTAAAAAATTGTGTAGATACAGTAGTTCATTCTTAGTTAAACAAAGCAAAAATTTGCCAATCTCTTTTTTCAATTTATGGTGAATGTATAGTATAGTCAGGATTTTTTCACATTTTCATAGTAAAATTAATTTCGTAAGTAAGTTATAGTATTGCATTTACTCAACCAATAATATTTTTAAATTTTGTAATAATTTTAGGCCTCGTTGGGTGGTTCCAGTTTTGCCAAAAGGGGAATTAGAAGTGCTTTTAGAAGCTGCTATTGATCTTAGTAAAAAAGGTGAGTGATGTTACTATGTTTTCCATAATATATGCTCTTATAGCTACTTATATATTGTTCTTGAAGGCTTTTGTTTTTTTCTTTTATAAAGTTACAGTATATTCTTAGACTACAGTATCTCTCTAAACTTTGTTAGGGCTTTTATACCTATATCTAGAGCAAAGGTTCATAAAAACCTTTGGGTAAACTTTAAGTACCTCTGACTTAAAATTTCATGCAGATTTTACATGTTAGTGTTTGTAAGAGCAGGATCTTTTGGTTTGTATATTTTTGAAGGGGCTTTTAAAAGTTAAAAAGTATTTTCTAAGGTGTAATAATTTTTTTAAAAATCTGTGGTGTACATTAAAACATATTTAACAATTTAAAAATGCTAGATTGCCATATGAATCCAGATTTACCAATTGACCTTTTTTGCATGTAAGCGTATGTTAATTTGCAAGTAATTTCAATAAAAATTGTTTAAACTTGCCATTTGAATGACTTACTGAACAGCCAGTAAACCAAAAGATACACCAATCTTATTTTTTTGTGAAAATTGCTGTTGCATTAATATTTTTGTAACAAAATGTCAAGATTGCATTTTGACTTCAAAAACTTACCAAAAAAAATTTTTTTTTAAGATTTTATATATTTATTTGACAGAGAGAGACACAGTGAGAGAGGGAACCACAAGCAGGGCAAGTGGGAGAGGGAGAAGCAGGCCTTCCGCAGAGCAGGGAGCCTGATGCGGGGCTCGATGGGATCATGACCTGAGCCAAAGGCAGACGCTTAATGACTGAGCTACCCAGGCACCCCACAAAAAATTTTTTGGTGGGGGGGAAATGTCCTGATAGATAAGGTCTTTTTTTTTTTTTCAAAGGCAACTGATAAACAATCTGGTATTTTTCAGTATTGCCCAAACATAACCCTTTTGTGTTAGAGTCAGTCACTTTTTGATGACTTTGTTCTACCCATTATTAGATGCCACTGAATTCTTATAGGAAATGGCCAATTTTTGTAATATGGTCTACTTGCTCAAGACCCTGAAGGCTAAAAGAAAAGGGCAATTCCATTTTATTTTCCGGATTATTCAGTAGGCAGATTTTTAACATCTTTGGTATCTGTAATGTCTGTTACACAGTCTGGGCTGTGTTTGTCTTGGCAATATTAATAATTTAACAATTGTCCTACAGTCATTTAAAGAATTTTTTGTTTTTAATCTTACAAATTATGAAAATATTTCATCAAGTAGCAAATGTTTCTCAAAACTCAAATTTCTTTTTTAGTTTGCACGTTTGTAAGTTAATTGAAGGACTTATGAACTAGGCGTGTTTTAAATCCTAAAGGTACAAAATGAACAAAAATTGAAATGCTACTTTGTTTAATAGCACTGCCATTCAGTGGATGTGTGTGGTTTGCTGAGGCTGTTTCCCATTCATTTTTTCTGGGATTCTGATTACTGTGAGGCAAAGTTTAAGTTATTTTAAGGGCAGCCCTGGGGTTTTGTTTGTTTGTTTTTATTCTTGTGGGTATTTTTTTTTTTTAAGATTTTATTTATTTGACAGACCACGAGACAGGGAACACAAGCAGGGGGAGTGGGAGAGGGAGAAGCAGGCTTACCAACAAGCAGGGAGCCTGATGCGGGGCTCGATCCCAGGACCCTGGGATCATGACCTGAACCAAAGACAGACACTTAACTGACTGAGCCACCCAGGTGCCCCTGGTGTTTTTTTATTACGTTGTGTTAGTCACCATACAGTACATCGTTAGTTTTTGATGTGGTAACCCACAATCCATTGTTTTCATAAAACACCCAGTGCTCCATGCAATACGTGCCCTCCTTAATACCCATCACCGGGCTAACCAATCCCCACACCCTCCTCCCCTCTAAAACCCTCATTTTATTTCTCCCAAGTCCATAGTCTCTCATGGTTTGTCTCCCCCCAGTCTTAGGTTTAAATAATCTATGGACACGTATATGAGCAAAACCAAACTACACTGTGCCAATTTAGTATTTCTGAGTTCTTATGAAGTATTAGAAGTTTTCTTTTTGGCACTGAGTGTACTGTTTTTCTTTAGCCATAGGAAATTAAAAAGAATTAGGCATGTACAGATAATGAAAAATGATGAAAGGACTAATTAATTACAAAATCAAGACAGAGTTCATGTTTTAAATTTGTTAAACAGAATTTACAGCCAAATGAAATTTTAAAAGTTACTTTTTTTAATGTCCACTGTATTTTCAGTGAGTTTAATGCTGTGAAATGCTTTTATTCCCTTTTTACCCAGTGTTTTTTTTGTTTTAACGTTTTGTAACCTATCTGGAAGAACTTTCAGTTTTATTATCTTAAATGATATAATTGGTCAGGGAAATGTTTTCTTTATGCTGAATTTACTGTAATTTTTTTTCATCTATTCTTAGGTCTTGATGTTAAAAGTGAAGCATGTCAGCGTTTTTTTCGAGATGGGTTAACAGTATCTTTCACTAAAATTCTTATGGATGAGGCAGTGAGTGGCTGGAAATTTGAAATTCATGTGAGTCTTCTAATTTATTTGAGACTCATACTTACTTAGTGATTGCATATAGATTTATCCTTGGAAAATATTATTGTGAGTAACATATTAAATCTGATGATATGTTTGACAGAATTGAAGGTTTTTAAGAACAGTCTTGTCTTTTAGAATGAATTTGAGATTTTGATTCCTGAAACTTGGTTTAATCTGTGTCCTGGAATCCCAAGTGCCTGTGACCGTATGCACATCCCACATTTCATCAAGTGTGTCCTGTTATTGATTGTAAGAGTCCACTATTTTTCATAACTTTAAGAAAGAAAAATACCCAGATGGCAAATAGAAGACTCCCGATATAATTAGGACACCAAAGGGTATAATTTTAGTATAGATGTACCTGATAAATAAAATCATAATGTGGAAGTGACAAGGAAAATTTAAATCTTACAGGCTTAGAATTTAAACCACAAACCAGTATTCCCACAAGTTTTTGGTATGACTTCAAACTACAGTTTTTTAGTAATTACAAAAGCCAAAATCTGAACTGTTCTCAAATTGGTAATGTCTTCAATGGCTGCAGGAAATGTACTGTGAGGAAATACCTTAACTCTACGACAGTACAAGCCAAAGCAGAATAATGCAAGCTGCCATTGATTCTTAGATACTTTTGTAAACAGATTTTGAAAGTGAAAAAATATACATCTTACTTGAATCATTGAACTCTGAAACCTGGTTCTTATGTATAACATAGAATTAATCAAGAGTTCTAAAGCAAACAGTATTGTTCTGTGGACTTCAACCTAGAAAATATAACTTGAACATTCCCCACAAATGAATATGGCATATAAATCCTAACATTTTCTGATTTCACCTATTTTTAGTGTTAGAGGTAGACATTTGGGGAATTATCTGACTTTTGAATTGATATTTAGATCCAGGTCTGCTAATCTTGGATAGTTGACAGGATTTTGAACATTTAGGTTGTGGAATTGTTGCCTCTAGAGTACAGATTCCAAAGAAGGAAAATGGTAATTTGCATGTCTACTTTGTGGACACAGAATAGAAAAAGACAACCAGTGGTGCCTACTTCATCTGTAACCTTTCTCACATTGTTTTTGAAATTAGGTGCAATATAAATGTGAAGTAAGTTAATTATTTTATTTTTACCGATATATCAATTTGATCGCAGTGCTTTTGAAGTTAAGCAAAACTCAGATGACCAGTATAAAAAAATGGAAAGAGAGCATTAACAAGACTAGAGTGTTTCTGTGCTTGAAATTACAATGTTACCTTTTTTAAATGAACTTTTCTTGTTCTTGTTCCCTTTCACATAACAGAGGTGTATTATTAACAATACTCATCGTCTAATGGAGCTTTGTGTGGCCAAGTTGTCCCAAGACTGGTTTCCACTTCTAGATCTTCTTGCTATGGCCTTAAATCCACATTGCAAATTCCACATCTACAATGGTACACGTCCATGTGAATCAGTTTCGACAAATGCTCAATTGCCTGAAGATGAACTATTTGCTCGTTCTTCAGATCCTCGATCACCAAAAGTATGTTCGTTTTCAAAATTAAATACTGTTTTGTGTTTTTACAAAACTTCAGTGACATGAACCTTTCTTTAACATAATGATCAGTATATAACTTTGTTTTATGTGTGTTTATTTAAAAAACATTACTTAATATATATAGTGATTCATTAACATTGTACAGTGGGCCAACAGCATAAAACTCATACTTGACCAAAGCTTATTATGTATTGATCAGTTTATGAACTTTATGCTATATTTCCCATAGTAGCAAGATACTGTATTTGCTCCTTCAGTGTTCAAAGTGACTTTAGAGAGTTTAACCATTTTAAGTCAGGAGCATGAGCTATACTTTGCACTTATATATGTATATTTAATTGCAAAAACATACGTTTATGAGAGGCCATGTAAACAATTTTTTTTTAAGATTTTATTTAGTTGGGAGAGAGAGCATGAGCAGGGGGAGAGGGAGAGGGAGAACCAGACTCCCCGCTGAGCAGGGAGCCCCACTTGGGGCTCAATCCCAGGACCCTGAGATCATGACCGGAGCTAAAGGCAGATACTTAACTGACTGAGCTACCCAGGTGCCCTGTAAACAAATTTTTGTGACACATCCGAAGGCATTTTTTAATAGATTTTATTTATTCGTTAGAAAGCACAGGCAGAGAGGGAGAAGCAGACTCCCCGCTGAGCAAGGAGCCCCAGTGGAACTTGATCCCAGGACCTGGAGATCATGATCTGAGCCTAAGGCAGATGCCTAACTGACTAAGCCACATAGGTGCCCCCAGTTAGGCATTTCTTAAAATGCTTTGAGTTCCTTTTTTTTTTTCTTTTTAAAGATTTATTTGTCAGAGAGAGAGTGCACCCAAGTGTGAGCACAAGCGGGGAGCACAGGTAGAGAGAGAAGCAGGCTCCCTGCTGAGCAAGGAGCCCAATGTGGGACTTGATCCCAGAGCCAAAGGCAGACACTAACTGACTGAGCCACCTAAGCGCCTTGAAATGCTTTGATTTCTTAACGAGGAACTCTTAGTGTTGATTAGTATCTGAGTTTTGGGTCAAGTAAATAATCTTTCAGTCTGTATTCATTTTGCACAGAAGATATGGTCTCCCCAAATTATAACTAATTTCAAGGAAGCACAGCAGAAAGTAAAAAAAAATAATGCTGTATCAGTAGAACTAAGAAATTAGCCAAAAGCACTCAAATCAGCCGACCAGGCTATATAAGAAGGCTCCCTGTTTTGTATATGTTCATTCTAATGTCTCATGTCATTTTAATGAGTTTCTTATGTCTCAAAGACTGTTTGATTATATTCATTTTGATTAATTTTTGAACACATTGAAAAAGTTACCAGCAGTAGAAACAAAGCAGAATGTAGCTTTAGTGTGTTTCAGTGCACACATACATAAATAGAACCCCAAAAATAACAAAAGCACAAAATCCCTGTAAACTAATGTGAGATATGTGCATACAGAGATAATTTGACTTTTATTTCCAATTTGGATCCCTCTCATTTCTGTTTCATGCCTAAGTTCCATGGCTAGGACATTAGTACCTTTAGTACCTTTAGCTGAATGGGTTTAGTCAAGTCAGGCATCCTTATTTTGTTCCTAATCTTGGAGGGAAAACTTTCAGTATTTCATCATTGACTTTGATACAGGTTTTTCATATGTGGCCTTTGTTATTTTGAGGCAATTTTCTTTTTTTTTTTTAAGATTTTATTTATTTGAGAAAAGAGAGTGAGCACGAGCCAGGAGGAGGGGCAGAGGGAGAGGGAGAAACGGGCTTCCCACGGAGCAGGGAGCTCAATACAGGGCTCCATCCCAGGACCCTGGGATCATGACCTAAGGCTAAGGCAGACGCTTAACGACTGAGCCACCCAGGTGTCCCGAGGCAATTTTCCTTTGTGTTTGTTTCTCCAGTGTTTTTATTGTTTCTAGTAGTTGAATTTTGCCCAACCCTTTTTCAGCATGAATTGAGATGATGTGGGGTTTTTTTTCTTTGATTCTAGTAATGTGGTTTGTGTTACATTGATTGATTTTGTATATTAAGACATCTTCGCATCCCAGGGAGAAACATCCCATTTGTTCATTTTGCTAGTATATTGTTAAGGGGTTTTATATCAGTGTTCATTAGGACTAGCCTGTAAATCTTTGCCTTTGGTATCAGAGTAATCCTGGTCTCTTAAAATGAGTTTGGATATGTTCCTTCTTCTTCATGGTTTTGGAAAAATGTGAGATAGGTGTTAACCTTGCTGGAATTTTGCAGCGAAGCCATTTGGTCTCTCATTTTTCTTTGTTGGAAAGTTTTTGATTGGTGATTCAATTTCCTTACTAATTTTTTTTTTTAAAGATTTTATTTATTTATTTGACAGAGGTAGAGAGAGAGAGCACAAGCAGGCAGAGAGGCAGGCAGAGGGAGAGGGAGAAGCAGGCTCTCCACCAAGCAGGGAGCCCGATGCGGGACTCGATCCCGGGACTCCAGGATCATGACCTGAGCCGAAGGCAGTCGCTTAACCAACTGAGCCACCCAGGCACCCTCTCCTTACTAATTTTAAGCCTGTTCAGAATCTTTCTTCCTGATCACTTGTGGTATAAGTTGCGTGTTCTAGAAATTTATCCATTTTGGGGCGCCTGGGTGGCTCAGTCGTTAAGCGTCTGCCTTCAGCTCAGGTCATGATCCCAGGGTCCTGGGATCGAGCCCCGCATCGGGCTCTCTGCTCTGCCGGAAGCCTGCTTCTCCCTCTGCCACTCCCCCTGCTTGTGTTCCCTCTCTCTCTGTCAAATACATAAAAAAATTAGAAATTTGTCCATTTTATCTAGGCTATCCAGTTTGTTTACACTAATTCATAGTCCTTTCAGTATAATTATTCATAGTGCTTTCTAATCTTTTATTTCTCTGAACTCTATAGTAAAGTCCTCTCTTTCATTTCTGATTTTGGGTTTTTTTCTTACTTAAACTTGTTGATTTTTTTCAGGAAAGAACTTTCGGTTTTAATTTTTTTTTTTCTTTTTTCCTCTTTTCTATTCTCTGTCTCTGGTCTAAGGTTTCATTGTGCTAGTTTTGGATTTAGTTTGCTACTCTTTTTCTAGTTTCTTTCAAAGGGAAAAGTTACATTGTTGACTTGGAACCTGTTTTTTTTTTTTGAAACATTTGAAACTAAATTTTCCTTGTGACACTGATTCCTTCTTTGATCAATTGGTTAAGAATGTGTTGTTTTATTTCTGCATATTTGTGGATTTTCCAGATTTTCTTCTATTACTGATTTCTAATTCCGTTCCATTTTAATATGAAAAGATGCTTTTCTGTGATTTTACCTTTTTTTTTTATTTTCTTGAG
The DNA here is from genome assembly GCF_009762305.2 of Zalophus californianus. NCBI lineage: Eukaryota > Metazoa > Chordata > Mammalia > Carnivora > Otariidae > Zalophus > Zalophus californianus. Next base: position 443,042 of record NC_045613.1, on the reverse strand, counting down.
AGAGAGGTCACACGCATGAGTAAGGGAGGGGCGAAGAGGCAAAGGGAGAGGGACAAGCAGACTCTCTGCTAAGCGAGGTAGACATGGGGCCGAATCCCAGGACCCCAAGATCATGACCTGAGCCGAAAGCAGCCGCTTAACCAATTTAGGCACCCAGGCACCCTTGATTTTATTCATTTTAAGACTTTTTCTGTAGAATATTTTATTTGCACTTACAAAGAATATGTATTCTGCCCTTGCTGGGTATAGTGTTTTGTATGTCTGAAAAGTTTGATTGTTCTGTAGTGTTTTGTAAGACTGTTTTTTGCTTCTTTTCTTCTGTGTAGTTGTTCTGTTATTGGAAATGCAATATTGAAGTCACCAAGTAGTAGTCTAGAACTGTTTCTCCCATTTGTCACTAGTGGCTTCATATATTTTAAATACTCTGAAGTTGAGTGCATCAATACTTGTTACGTTCTTCTTGGTAAATTGACCTTCAGTCATCGCATAATGTCTTGTCTCTTATCAAAGTTTTTGACTTAACAGCCCATTTTTTTTGATAGTCATTCCTTTTCTGTTTTGGCTACTATCTGCATGAAATCTATTTTTCCATCTTTTTACGTCTAAGCACATATCCTTACTACATATCCTTAGAACTAAAGTGACTCTTTTAGGGATGCCTGGGTGGCTCAGCCACTTAAGCAGCTGCCTTTGGCTCAGGTCATGATCCCAGAGCCCAGCAAGAGTCGGGCTCCCTGCCCAGTGGGGAGTGTGCTTCTCCCTCTCCCTTTGCCACTCCCCCTGTTTATGTTCTCTTGCATGCTGTCTCCCTCTCAAAGCTTTTTTTAAGATTTTATTTATTTGAGGGAGAGAGAGCTCCAGAGAGCATGAGTGGACAGAGTGGCAGGCAGAGGGAAAGGAAACAGGCAGACACCCCACTGAGCAGGGAGCCTGATGCTGGGCTTGATCCTGGCAACCTGATACCATGACTTGAGGTGAAGTCAGTGATTTAACCGACTCAGCCACCCAAGTGCCCCAATAAATAAAATCTTTAAAAATAAAATGTCTCTTTTAGACATTATGCACTGGATCCTGGTTTCTTTTTCTTTCTTTTTTTTAAGATTTTATTTTCAAAGAGAGTATGCAAGTGGAGGGAGGGGCAGAGGGACATAGAGAATCTGAGGCAAACTCCCCACTGAGCAGGGAGCCCAATGCGGGGCTCCACCCTAGGATGCTGATACCATGACCTGAGCCAAAATCAAGAGTCAGTCGCTTAACTGACTTGAGTCATCCAGGTGCCTCTGGGTCCTGGTTTCTTCTCCATTCTGCTGAACCAGGTTTTTTGTTGTTGTTGTTGTGTTGTTTTAAGATTTTTTAGTTATTGACAGAGAGAGAGACAGCAAGAGAGGGAACACAAGCAGGGGGAGTGGGAGAGGGAGAAGCAGGCTTCCTGCTGAGCAGGGAGCCTGATGCGGGGCTCGATCCCAGGACCCTGGGATCATGACCTCAGCCGAAGGCAGACGCTTAACAACTGAGCCACCCAGGCACCCCTGATCTATATATGTTTGATTGCAGAGTTTAATCTGTTTATATTCAGTGTTATACTGCTAAGGAAGGAAGTACTTTTGTACCATTTTGTTCTTTGTTTTCCATATATCTTACAGTTCTCTTGTATATTATTTCCTTCCTTAGTGACATTTATTCAGTTGATTTTTTCGTACTGACATGTTTTCATTCCCTTTGGGGTATATGTGTTCACTCTGTGTTTTAGGTGTTTAGAGCACAAGTAGGGTGAGAAGCACTCTCCCCTGAGCAGGGAGCCCAACATGGGGCTCGATCCCGGGACTGTGGGATCATGACCTGAACCGAAAGCAAGTGCTCAACGACTGAGCCACCCAGGCACCCCTAGGAGTTCTTTTGTATTTCTCAAATCAGTAATTTGCCTTAGGAGGGTTGTAACCTATAAGCCTTTAGCCATTTTCATGAACTGTGCCTGTTCCTTCCCATGGAATTCCCCTAGTCTGAGTTCCAAACAACTTTTGTTTTTCTGACTTCCAAAATAGTGACACAGACCAGTCTGTCAAGCAGCTCAGAATAATGTTGCAGATTTAGTCCTCTTTGCTCTTACATGAATTGAGGACCCTAAAATGTGCCTCTCTTGGAGGAGTAGGCATGGATGAGTAAAAACAGAATGAAATTGCCTAACTCTTTTGAATGTGATTGTTTTTGATTCAGTGTTTGCTTGGTTGTTATAAATTGTGGGCTGATTTCCAGAAATCCTGGAAATAAAGTTATTTCATAACAATAGGACTTTGGAGCTGTCTAATCTTACAACTCCTCAATTTAACCTTTTAAACCAAATGTAAAGGTAAGAATATAGTATACTGAATTTAGTTTTATTTTTTTTTAAAGATTTTATTTATTTGAGAGAGAGCACAAGCAAGGGAAGCGGCAGAGGGAGAGGGAGAAGCAGATTCCCCGCTGAGCAGGGAGTCCGATGCAGGACTCTATCCCAGGAGCCCAGTGGGGGACTCAGTCCCAGGACCCTGGGATTATGACCTGAGCCGAAGGCAGCTGCTTAACTGACTGAGCCAGCCAGGCACCCTATTATGCTGAATTTATTCAGAAATTAAAAAATTGATTTACTGAAGGTTTTAAAATTTATTTTAGGTTCCCATATCAAAGTTAGCATTAGCATACACAGATGTATTCTTGTAACAGTTTTCTATTATTCAGCATTTCCCATGTGTCTTGAATTTCTTTGTTTGTTTTCTTGTTCTGTTTTAAGTAGGCTCTACTCCCATCATGGAGCCCAACACGGGGCTTGAAATCACAACCCCAAGATCAAGACCTGAGCTGAAATCAAGAGTCAGACACTGAACTACCCTGAATAAGTTTTTTTGTCTATTTTTAAATGTAGAACTCTGCCTCTAATTGGGAGTAGAAATGCCTCTTTCCTGTTTTGGGTTTTGTTTTCTGCTAAAACTCGGCTTTTTAGAAGATTTAATGAGCTTTTTTTTTTTTTTTTTAAAGGTTTTATTTATTTACTTGAGAGAGAGAGACAATGAGATATAGAAAGCACGAGAGGGAAGAGGGTCAGAGGGAGAAGCAGACTCCCCGCAGAGCAGGGAGCCCGATGTGGGACTCGATCCCGGGACTCCAGGATCATGACCTGAGCCGAAGGCAGTCGCTCAACCAACTGAGCCACCCAGGCGCCCCGAGCTTTTTTTTTAAGATTTTATATCTTTGAGAGAGAGAGCATGAGCAGGAGGGAGGGGTAGAGGGAGAAGCAGACTCCCCGCTGAGCAGGTAGACTGGTATGGGACTCCATCCCAGGACCCTGGGATCATGACCCGATCCGAAGGCAGCTGCTTAACCGACTGAGCCACCCAGGCGCCCCTTTATGATCTTTCTTATGCATTTGTATTATTACGATTTTTTATATGTACATAACTTTTATGTTTATTTTACCTTCTTACATGTAAAAATGTTTTTAGCTGGCTATACAACCTTTGCTTAATTCCTGTTCAGATATATAGGACATGAATAAATAACAGCTGTGCCCCTAGGCACTACTCTGTAATTGCAGCCTGTGCTGCTTCTGACTGAAGGGATACAGAGAACAAAATATGACAGGAAAAATTTTAAGTCTCCATAAATATATGAATGACTAAATAATACAAATACTATTTATTCTTTTTAAAGATAATGTAATTATTTTATTGAACCTCCTATTTCTGACTCATTCAAACATATATTCCAGATATAACTTAAAAATTATTATAGGGGGGCACCTGGGTGGCTCAGTCGTTAAGCATCTGTCTTCGGCTCAGGTCATGGTCCCAGGGTCTTGGGATCGAGCCCCGCATCTGGGTGCCTGCTCCACAGGAGGCCTGCTTCTCTCTCTCCCACTCCCCCTGCTTGTGTTCCCTCTCTCGCTGCATCTCACTCTGTCAAATAAATAAAATCTTTAAAAAAAAAATTATTATAGGAAAGAATTAACTCTTGGCCTTGACTGTGTTGCAGGGTTGGCTAGTGGATCTCATCAATAAATTTGGCACATTGAATGGGTTCCAGATTTTGCATGATCGTTTTATTAGTGGATCACCTTTGAATGTTCAAGTAATTGCAGCCCTTACTAAGTAAGTTACATTTTTAAAGTTTAATATTTATTGTCCTTATTGTATTGCCTTGAAAATCATTAAAAGTTAGTTTTCTAGTCTACTTTCTTATTTTAAATTGGAAATATGACATTTTTCTAAGTATTATAAAACTAAAAGTACATGTTAGGAGAATACAGATATTAGCAGAAATTCTGTGTTTTCCTTATTTCAGACCATTTGGACAATGCTATGAGTTTCTCAGTCAACATACAGTGAGAAAATACTTTCTTCCAGTTATACAAATAGTTCCTCAGTTTTTAGAAAATTTAACTGATGAAGAACTAAAAAAAGAAGCAAAGAATGAAACAAAAAATGATGCCCTTTCGATGATTATTAAATCTCTGAAGAATTTGGCTTCCAGAATTCCAGGACAAGAAGAAACTGTAAAAAATTTAGAAATTTTTAGGTTGAAAATGATACTCAGGTAAGATACTTCCCCCTTAAATAATTATTTGCCTGTTTAAAATGATACTTAATCAAAATTTCTCTTGCAGATTGTTGCAAATTTCTTCTTTTAATGGAAAGATGAATGCACTGAATGAAATTAACAAAGTGATATCTAGTGTATCATATTATACTCATCGGCATGGTAATCCTGAGGAGGAAGAGTGGCTGACAGCTGATCGAATGGCAGTAAGTCCCTTTGATTTTTCTTTTGTGAATAAAAATATGCACCAGTCATGAATAAGATTAGCACCAATTAGTGCTAATGTGTAATGTAAACAGTGACGGAAACTAACTCTGAAATTGAGACATTGATTCATGACGATTAAATCCTAAAACTTTTTATAACGGATAATAAGAAATGATTTGTTAATAAGTAACCTGTCGCTTTCTATTAACTTTAAACCTATTGTGTCTTTGGTAAGCTTACCGTTGTTGAATACAGGTATTAATGATGCAATTACAGTTTGGTGGGTTGGCTGAAATGCAGTAGGTAGATGGGTAGATCTGAAATCTAGTGAATGAATTGGCATTATGCAAACTCAGTTCAGTTTTGAGTTCTAAAAGTGAGGCTTATGATTAAAGGAATAAAATCTCTGATTTAATGTTCTGTCATGATTTTTAAAACTTAATTCTTTTTTAAGATTTTGTTTATTTGCCAGAGAGAGAGCACAAGCAGGGGGAGTGCCAGGCAGAGGGAGAAGCAGGTTCCCTGCTGAGCAAGGAACCTGATGCAGGACCTGATCCCAGGACTATGGGATCATGACCTGAGCTGAAGGCAGATGCTTATCTCACTGAGCCACCCAGCCATCCCTGAAACTTAATTTTTAAGTCACTTATATCTATCATTTTGGCATCGAAAGGGAACAGTTTAAATAGATATTTATATGTTTAAGTGTTGAAATGAATACTGTCCAGTAGCCTTGTAAGGTATTTGCTTGGTAATATATTTTGAGTGTATATCGTATGCTAATAGTGGGTATATATGTGTGAAGAATGATCTCTACCTTAAATGAGTCCTTAGTTTAATAGTGAAAATGATTGGGGCACATAGCTGGCTCAGTCAGTAGGGTGTGTGACTCTCAATCTCAGGGTTGTGAGTTCAAGCCTCACAATGGGCATGGAGCCTGGTTTAAAAAAATATGTTTTTTTAAAATAGTGAAAATGATCAAAATGTAAAAGGTATTTGAGGACTCTTGGTTATTGAGAAATGGTATGTAACCTAGACCCTAGGTTCTGACTCTGTGTTAGGTGTCAGGTTTCAAGTATGCAGTTTACCTACTTTGTGAAACATCAAGCATTTAACTACTTAAAATGTCCACTTGTCTATGAATTATTACCAGTCCTTGAAAGGTACAGAAAATGAGAGTGTTGAGAAACTTTTGGAAGCAATGTCATTGCTGTGGCATTTCTCTTGATTTTTCCCCCCAAAGAATGAGATCCCTCTGCCTCTCTCTCTCTCTCATGAATAAATAAATAAAATCTTTAAAAAAAAAAAGAATGTAAGACAGATGGGGAAATATAATACTGATTATTCTCACAGATAGTATGAGGAATGTGCTGAGGTACATTTTTATGGGACCATTTCTGTATGTGAAAAATTAAATTCTGTACAACTGTTTATTGTAATATTTTTTTATTAAAACCATAATCACATTATATGGGATATAATTTTTAAGTTTAGTACCTCTGGGAGCATTTTGTGTGCAAAATTAGATTTTATGTAATACTGAATATTTTGCACTAAAACAATACGTAAACATATTACATTAGTGTGTTATAATTTGTAAATGTAAACATGATTGAATCCAATGTTATTCAGAAATCTGAACTATATTTTGATTTGTTACTTTTATTTTTTTCAGTTTTTGAGATGCAATTGATATATGTAACTATATAAATTTAAGCGCACAGTGTAATGACTTAATTAACATGTATAGTACTAGACCTTTTTTTTTTAACATTTATTTGAGACAGAGAGAGAGCATGAGCAGGGGCGAAGAGGCAAAGGCAGAGGGAGAGAGAGAAGCAGAGTCCCTGCTGAGCCAGGAGTGTGAGGCAGGCTCCATCCCAGGACCTGGAGACCATGACCTGAGCCAAAGGCAGACACTTAACTGACTGAGCCACCCTGAGCACCGCTACAGTTGATCTTTAAACAGTGCAGGGATTATGGGCATTGACACCCTGCATAACTGAAAATCCTCATACAACTTGAGACACCAAAACTTTAACTACTAAAAGCCTTATTTATGACAAAAGTCAATTAGCACATATTTTATATGTGTATTATGTAATATATATTGTTACAATAAAGTAATCAAGAAAAATGTTATTAAGTAAATCATGAGGAAGGGGAAATAACTGTGCATACATGGACTGAACACAGTTTGAACCTGTGTTGTCAAATAATTACCACAGTAAATTTAGTTAGCATCTATCATCATCTATAGATTTTTTTTAAAAAGAAAAAGTATTTTTATCCTGTTTTTGCGAACTCTTAGAATATACTGTCTGGGGGCACCTGGGTGGCTCATTCAATGAAGCACCTGCCTTCAGCTCAGGTTCTGATCCCAGATTCCTAGAATTGGGATCAGGCTCCCTGCTGGGCAAGGAGTCTGCTTCTTCCTCTACCTCTGCCCCTCCCCCGCACTCATGCTCTCTCAATAAATAAAATCTTAAAAAAAAAAAAAAAGAGGGATGCCTGGGTGGCTCAGTAGGTTAAGCGTTTGCCTTTGGCTCAGGTCTTGATCCCAGGGTCCTGGAATCAAGCCCTGCATCAGGCTCCCTGCTCAGCAGGGAGCCTGCCTCTCCCTCTCACTCTCCCTGCTGCTCTGCCTACTTGTGCTCTCTATTTTTATCAAAAAAATAAATAAAATCTTTAAAAAATATATATGTTCTCTTTATGTCATACAGCAGTGTTGAATATTGCTACCATGTTGTGCATTTACATTCCCAGTACATAATTATCTTGTAATTGTAATTTTTCCCACCCTGATTGTAGCTTCTGCTTGAAAGAAATTTTTGTATTACATTTAGGAATGGATACAACAGAACAATATCTTATCCATAGTGCTGTGAGGTAGTTTTCATCAACCTCAGTATGTGGAAAAGCTAGAGAAGATTCTTCGTTTTGTGATTAAAGAAAAACCTCTTACATTACAGGATCTTGATAACATCTGGGCAGCACAGGTAAGGAATTTAAGATGATAGCTACTTTATAAGAAAGATACCAAAAATTATTATTTTGCTGTAGTTATTAGGTGTTGGCATATGAATCTGTATTACTTGATTTTAAGTTTAACTCTTTGATATACACAGAATTCTGTTAAGAATATTTTTAAACGAGGGGCGCCTGGGTGGCTCAGTCATAAAGTGTCTGCCTTTGGCTCAGGTCATGATCCCAGGGTCCTGGCATCGAGCCCCACATCGGGCTCCCTGCTCCGCGGGAATCCTGCTTCTCCCTCTCCCACTCCCCCCTGCTTCTTTCTCTCTCTTGCTGTGTCTCTCTCTGTCAAATAAATAAAATCTTTAAAAAAAAAGAATATTTTTAAGTGAAAAAACAAGTTACCCTGATCTTGACGTCCTTTGCAGGTGTAAATCACAATTTGTACAACAGTTGTATGTATTACATATAGACTTACAACAATAATAAATTTGGGTTTTTTTCTTGCAAACTGTATGAAGGAACAAATGTTAGAAGAATAATACTATTTTTTTCATTAATAAGTTGGAAGGATTACAGAGTCCTGCCCAGCCCACTCTTTTTAAGGAAAAACTAACAAAATATTCAGTCTTCCCATCATTGAGTACTTAAGTATGCAGTTTTGAGATGATCCACTATTTTGCCTTATTTTCTCTTCATTTTATTTAGAAATATCTGTAATAAGTTTTCATTTGAATCCTGAAAGTACATTATCATTTATACCAAGAAATTGAGTATAAAATGGTATATGTGGCAGCTCTAAAGCATTTAAAACCTCAGATGATGCAGGTGGAAATAGTTTATTTATTAAGAAGTGGACGCAGTAGTCTACTTACTTAGTTCATTTCTTTATTTAAACTTAAATACACTGTGATTCTTTTGTTTACTTTGATATATTTCATATTGTTTTTCAACAGGCAGGGAAACATGAAGCCATTGTGAAGAATGTACATGATCTGCTGGCAAAGTTGGCTTGGGATTTTTCTCCTGAACAACTTGATCATCTTTTTGATTGCTTTAAGGTAGTAATTCAAATAGTAAAGTAGTACCATCTCATCTTAAGTAGAATTAATTAGATATGTTTGTGTTCTGTCAATATATACTTAAAAATTTCACAAAGAATCTTTCATGAAGAATTGGTTGTTGCTTTTTTATTCTAGTCAGAATTTAACATTAGTTTTTTTTATAGTTATAATTTCCATCACAGAGTAATTATATTTTTCACTCAGGTTATTTCAGTTTGTTTAACTTCCTTTGGTGACTTTTATTTTTGCATATTTTTGCCTTTGGAAATGCAGGAGAATGTTATCTGCTATAATAAATAGACATTTATAATTACAGAGGTAAAATAATACACAACTGCAGTGGTTCTCTGAAATAACGTATATAAAAAATAGAAGTAAGATTCAGAAAGAACTCAAGAGTCTCTGACAACTTATCTGCATTAATCTAATTGGGCACTTTTTTATATTCAGTCTCTATAGTTGGCAAAGTTGGCTGGAGAATTTATGGATTAGGAAGATAAAATCATATGCCATTGTTCATAAACGATTATTCTGGTAACCATAGGCATTAGAATCACAATATTTCTTGTTGAAAGTAATTTGCATTGCTCTTGGTAACTTTAGTTGGTACAAGAAATGAGAAACTGTTTGGCATCTGTCAAAATACATGTTTTGTGTTCTGTGATACACCTGTTGTATTTCTGAATGTGTACCCTAAAAAAAAATCCATCATTGTGTATCAGGATACATGTTCAAAAGATCTGTAGCAGGGTGCCTAGCTAGATCAGTTGGAAAGAGCAGGCAACTGTTGATCTCAGTAAATTTGAGCCCCATGTTGGATATAGAGATTACTTAAAAATATCTTTATCCAGAAAAAAAAATGTAGCAACTTATTTGTATTAAACTCGAACTGGAAAGAACCAAGTGTCTATAAGTAGTAACAGGATAAATACATACAACAGTGAAAATTAATATATTAGAGGAATTTAACAAATGGGTGAATCTTAGTAATGTGATGAAATTTTTTGTATTTTTTTTTAATCCACTGAATATCTCAAAGCAGGGAAAGAAATCAATATTGGGAAGATTTTGTGGATAATGTAAAAGTTAGTTTAAGAGATAACTTCTGAAATGGTGATGTGTTTATAATAGCCATAGTGTCAGAAAGATGGCGTGGTATCAATTTTTCCTTTTTTATTTCTAATATTGGCAAGATTCTTTAACTATAATCATAGTAAAAATCCCATCATCGATGCATAGCCCTTTTGAGTTATCAAGTGTTTACTGAATGTCTATTATTATTATGTCTAGTTAGAAGCATTATATTTTGAGATGTTGTATGGTATAATTTATTGTGATTTGAAAGGTCTTACCGAAAAGTCTCACTAAAAGCACTTTAAAGCCTAAAGTGTAGGTCACTTAACAGTTCTTTGTAGGTTGTAACTAAGTGATCCTGACTTTCTCTAAATATTTGTCCTTAGTTATATTTGCTTATGGTATTGCTCAAATGGTGGTCTATAAATATTTGAGTCCTTTGTAAGTCTTTGTCTACCAGGCTACTAATTTCCAGTCCTTGACAACACTTTTTGTCAGAGTTGTTAATTATCACTGTCCTCATGGTTTGAAATTCTTTCTTACTGTGTTACTGTTTTTCATATTCTTAGTGATTAATGAAATTGAACTTTTTTTTACCTGTTTTTGAACCTCTCATTTCCAGTGAGAGGTTATTCATATCTTTTACCTGTTTATTTTTCCTATTTGATTGTTGTTCCTCTTTTTTTTTTTTTCTTTATTTTTTGAGAGAGAATGTGAGGGGGAGGGATATAGGAGGAAGGAGAGGGAATCTTAAGCAAGTTCCACACTCAGCATGGGGTTCAGTCCCACAACCCTGGATCATGACCTAAGGTGATAATGAAGAGTCAGATGCTTAACCAACTGAGCCGCCCAGGTGCCCTGTGTTCCTTTTTTTATGCATTCCTAAGTATTTTGTATATCTGATTGCTCAGTCCTTGCCCATTTGGCTAAAAAATAATTTCTCATGGTTTTATTAGGACTTTGAATGAGGAATGAAATATCCTAACTGTATGGTTGGTGGGTTTTAATCCTCTTTGATTCTGTGGTTGTTGCCTTTATCTGTTTTGTTCTTGCAATATACATGATTATAATCACAGGTAGTTTTTGTGTTCCTTTCATCATTTCAGAGGGAATTTTGTAGGAGCTAGAACACTTTAGAAGCAAGCACTCAAGTTGTCTTCCTAGAAGTCCCATTTTTACCATTTCATTTTTCCATATTATTTTAAATTGTATAATATTTCCATTAAGAGCTATTTATTCTTTTCTCCAATTTTTGGATATTTAGGCAACTAGCAGTTCCTTATGTCCTGGCAACCATTGAATGCAAGGGGAAAGAATACATAAAACTTCCCCTATGTTGTATTAACTGGCCTTAAAGAACACTATTTTATTTTTATTTTATAAATTTTTTATTTTGAGAAATTGAAGGTTCACGTGAACTTTAATAAATAATACAGAGAATTTCATACGTTCTTTAGAGTTTTCTTCTGTGAAAACATCTTGCAGAAAGTAGTACAGTATTAAATAAGATACTGACACTCGTACTTTAAGTTCTCTTTCCATCACCACATGGACCCTTCATTAGTCCTTTTACGGCCACACCAGTTCTGTCTTGCCCCTCCTCGTAACCCTTGGCAACTGCAGGCCTGGTGTCTGTTTCTACCATTTGTCATTTTGAGATTGTTAAAGAAATGGAATCATATAATATATAGCCATTGGGGATTTTTTCACTCAGCATAATTCTCTGCAGGCTCATACAATTTGTTTATGTATCTGTAGATTGTTTCTTTTGTTCCTGAGTGGTACTCATGATACAACTGGTTGTGACTTATTTCACTACTCACCCATAAATCAATGTATGAAGATTTTCTCATGTAGAGCTTTTACAAATAAAGCTGCTATGAACATTGGTGTGCAGACATTTTTCTGTGTGTGAACATAGTCTGTATCTCTGAGATTGCAGTTGCTGTGTTGCATAGTAGTTGCATATTTAGTTTAGTCTGTTTTAGTTTACTTCTTGACAAAGCCATTTTATAAAGATATTCACAGACTGAGAGGTACACACTAGAGAGTATGAGGCAGTGTGTTTCCGTATATTTACAAAATTATGGTATCACTACCACTGCCTAATTTCAGGATGTTGTCAGTATCCTGAAATTAAACATCAGTCCTTATTCTGTCCTCCGTCCAGCTTCTGCCCCTACTGCTCTGTTTTCTGGATTTTCTACTCAGGACATTTATCTGTATACGTGGCCTGTTTTGACTTCCTTCTTTCACTAAGCGTAATGGTATCAGGGTTCATTTATGCTATATCATGTATTAGATTTTTTGTTGGCAAGTTAGATTCAGTAGTGTGGATATACCAGTTTTGTTCATTGATCAATCAGTTAATGAACTTTGGGTTGTTTCCACTTTTGGTTTAGTATGAATACTGCTATTCTGAAAGTTCTTGTGTAAGTTTGTTTGGACATGTATTCATTTATATTACCAAATGATGTTTTGTGGTATAGATACAACACATTTATTCATCATTTGGGTATTTCCCACTTTGGGCTATTACGAATAATACTGCTGAGAACACTAGTGTACAGATTCTTCTTTGGACATATATCATCAGTTCTCTTGGGTATATACTCATGGAATATGGAGTGGAATTGCTAGGTCACATGGTAATTTAAAGTATAACATTTTGAGGAACTGCCAAGCTGTTTTCCAAAGTACCTGTACCTTTTTATATTTCCATCAATGTATGAGAGTTGCAGTTTCTTCTCATCCTTGTCAACTGTTGTCTTTCTGATTTTAACCATCTTAGTGGAGTTGAAGTAGTATTTCGTTGTGGTTTTGATTTGCATTTTCTTAATAGCTAATGATGAACATATTTGTGTTTAATGACCATTTATATATCATCTTTGAAGAAATTCCTGTTCAGATTCTTTGTCTTAATTTTTTATTTATAGAAATTGTACATTCTATATATAAGTCCCTTATCAAATTATGTTTTGCAAATATTTTCTCCTTGATAGGTTGTGTTTTCTCTTTCGTGATGGTGTTCTTTCTGTAACAAGAGTTTAAAAAGTTTTTTTGTTAGGTGAATTTGACATCACATAAAATTAAACATTTAAAAATATATAGTGGAGTGGAATTCAGTACATCCAGTGTTATACAGCTGCTGCTTCTATCACATTGCAGAACATCTTCGTCATTGCAGTCATTTCTCTTTCTACCCTTCCCTTCCTGCATCCTGGAAACCAGAAATCGATCTTTCTGTCTGTAAAGATTTACCTGTTCTGGGGCGCCTGGGTGGCTCAGTTGGTTAAGAGACTGCCTTCGGCTCAGGTCATGATTCTGGAGTCCTGGGATCGAGTCCCACATCGGGCTCCCTGCTCGGCAGGGAGTCTGCTTCTCCCTCTGACCCTCTTCCCTCTTGTGCTCTCTATCTCTCATTCTCTCTCTCTCAAATAAATAAATAAAATCTTTAAAAAAAAAAAAGACTTACCTGTTCTGGGTAAAAGTTTTTAATTTTGTGAAGTCCAATTATGTATTCATTTTATTGATAACTTGGGCTTTGGTTTCATATTTTAGAAATTACTGGCTCTAGTGTACAGTCTCAAAAGATTTTTTTAAAATGTTTTCTTCCAAGTATAAGGGTATACCTAAAGTACAGTTTAGGTGTAAGTATATAAGCTCATATTTAGAGCTGCATTCCATTTTCAAGTAATTTTTTGCAGTGGTGTGAGGTAAAGTTCCAGTTCATTCTTTGCATGATACTATATTCACTTGTCCCAGAAACATTTGTTTTGAAGACTATTCTTTTTATTCAGCTGTCCTGACATTTTTTTGTCTAAAATCAGTTCTTTTATAATTGTCAGAATCACATAAGGGTTTTATTTCTCTTCACTGTGTTCTAATCTTTTAATCTGTGTGTCATTATGCCAGTATTAACATTGATTTGCCTAAATTTTTTTTTGTAAGTTTACCTAAATTTTCCTAGTTAGGAAGTATGAGTCCTTCACTTTTGCCTTTTTAAGAAAAGTGCTTTAGCAGCTGGAAGTCACTTGACTTCCCTTAGGAATTTTAGAGTATGGTTGTCAATATCTGCAAAGAAGTTAGGTGAAATTTTGATAGACATTGTAGGGCATTGTATAATTTGTATAGTATTGTTTTCCTATCAATATTAGTCTTCCAGTCCATGAATCTGGAATATTTTTCAGTGTTTTTGGAGCTGTCTTTCCATTAATTTAGATCCCCTTTAATTTCAGCAGTATTACCTCCCCCCCCCCATATTCATTGCATTTTTGCTAAATTTATACTAAAGCAGTGTGCTGTTTTTGGTGTTACTATGAGTGAAAGTGTTTGCTTTGTTTTTGTTTTGGGATTGTTCTTATGTAATGTATAGAAAAACATACCTAATAAAAATACAGTTAAGCTTTTAAAATTTATTTATGTCCTGAAAACCTGTAGTACCTGTTGCTTGTTGTGTGTGTGTGTATATACATATATATATATTTTTTTTTTTAAAGGAGTTCCTAGATTTTCTATGTACAAGATCATATGATTTGCAACTAGAGATAGTTTTACTTCTTCCCAGTCTCGTCCCCCTTTTTTTTTTGACATCTTGTTTATTAATAGCCCTAACTAAAACATATAGCATAATGTTGAAGGATATGGTGAAAGTGGGTGTTCTCAATGTTGAATGGAAAATTTAAAGTGTTCCATCATTAAGTATGATATAAGTTGTCAGGTTTTGTTATTGCACTTTATTGGATTTAAGAAATTCCTTCTATTCCTCGTTTTTTGAGTATTTTAGTTATGAAAGGCTGTTGGATTTTGTCATTTGCCTTCTCTACATCTAGTGAGATTATGGGTTTTTTGTCCTATGTTACATTGACTGATATTTGTATGTTCAAATAGTCTTCCACTTCTGTAATAAATCCAACTTATTGGGTGTATAATTCTTTTATACATAATTCTTTAATTTGTATAAATCCTTTACATGTTGCTGGATTTCTTTGTATTTTGTTGAGGATATTTTTAGGCTTTTCAGAAGCTGCCAAACTGTTTTACAGAGTGACTGTAATATTTTATATTCCCATCCACAGTTACTATTAATCTTTTTTTTTGACATCCTTCTCAGAGTTTAGTGTATTTATTATTTTTTTATTCTGATAGGTGTACATTAAAGTTTCTTTATGGTTTCAGTTTATATTTATTTGGTTAATGGCAGTTATGTTGAACATCTTTCATGTGCCCATTTTCCATGAAATGGTGAAATACCTATTCATGCGTTTTGCTTATTTTCTAAGTGGGTTGTTTGCTTTTTAATTATTGAATTTACAGAGTTCTTTTTTTTTTTTTTTTAATTTGTCAGAGTGAGAGAGCACAAGCAGAGGAGAGGTAGAGGGATAAGCAGGCTTCTGAGCCACCCAGGCGTCCACAGAGTTCTTTATGTATTCCACATGCCAGTTGTTTGTTAGATATGTGGTATGCATATGTTTTCTCCCAGTCTTTAGATTGTCTTTTCATCCTCTTTAATAGGATCTTTGACCAGCAAAGTTCTTAATTTTAATGAAGTCCAGTTTATTTCCTATACGTGTCACACTTCCGGTGTCAAGACTGGAAACTTGTCTATCTGTAAATCCCAAAGAACTTATGTTCTTTTTTTGAGAAAGTTTTACAATTTTGCTGTTACATGAGATCCATATCGAGCTTCCTTTGTTTAAAGATTTTTTTTTTTTCTAATTTATTTGACAGAGAGAGAGCAAGCACACAAACAGGGGGAGCAGCAGGGGGAAAGAGAGAAGCAGCCTCTCCACTGAGCAGGAAGCCTGACGCTGGGCCCGATCATGACCTGAGCCGAAGGCAGATGTTCAACAGACTGAGCCACCCAGGCGCCCCAAGCTTCCTTTGTTTAGATGTAGGACTTAGGTTGCAGAGTACGTTCTTAGTTTTTGTTTTTTGTTGCTGTGTATGTCCAATGTTCTAGTACCATTTAGTGAAAGGTGGTCTTCTATATTGCTTACATTAGTTCACTTTTCCGTCTTTGTCAAATAACGGACATACTTATTTTTTTAATTGCACCCAACATGGGGCTTGAACACACTACCTTGAGATCAAGAGTCTCACATGCTCTACTAACTGAGCCAGTCAGGGACCCCAGTTAGACATTTATATGACAAACTCTGTTTGACCAATACCACACAGTTCTACACGGTATTGAATAGCAGTAGTTAGAGCAGGGGCGCCTGGGTGTCTCAGTCGTTAAGTGTCTGCCTTCGGCTCAGGTCGCCAGGGTCCTGAGATCAAGCCCCACATCAGGTTCCCTGCTCCACATGAGGCCTGCTTCTCCCCCATTCCCCCTGCTTGTGTTCCCTCTCTCACTGTGTCTCTCTATGTCAAACAAATAAAATCGCTAGAGCAGACATCATTGTGTTAGGGTTTCACTATTAAGTATTAATAGTATTTTTTTTATAACTTCCTTTTATCAGGTTATGAAAGTTCCCCTCCATTCCTATTTTCTGATTTTTTTTAAATGAATGGAGTTGAATTTTGTGAGATGTTTTATTTGACACTGATGTGAGTATACAATTTTTATTCTTTACCTGTTAATGGTGATAGGTTACATTAGTTATTTTCAACTAATGTAACCTATCCAACCTATGTTGCATCCTCGGATAAACTGCACTTGATCATGTATTTTTTTTATGTTGCTGAATTTCATTTACTAATACTGTGTTCAAGAATTTTACATTGTATTCATGAGGGATATATGGTTTATAGTTTTTGTATTCTCTGTTATCCTTCATAATGTCTCTAGTGAGATCTCTGTTTTATTTTTAATGTTGGTAATTTGTGCATTCTGGTTTTTCCCTTGTGTACTCTACTAGAAATTTGTTGGGTTACTGGTCTTTCAAAAGAACCAGTTCTTTGATTAATTTTTTCTATTGTGTTTCTGTTTTCAATTCTGTTAGGTTTTATTGTTTGCTGCTGTTGTTTGTATTTCCTTCCTACTTTTTGCCTCACTCTTTCTTTGCCCTTTTTCTAGAGCAAAGAAAAGTACTCTTTTTAACTTTTTAAAATAGTTTGACTTACTCATTTAAGCTTTCCCTGTTTTCGATCTGTGCATTTAGTGCTATATATTTCCCTCTTACCAATGCATTCATTATTGCATATGTTTTATGTAAACTTCAGAATACATGATTTTATTTGCATTTAGTTGATTATCTTTTTAATCTCTTAAATATCTTTTCAACAACATAAAAGTATGTTTTTTAGTTTCTAGTAATGGGAAATTTTTCTGTCATCTTTTTGTTACTGAGTTATAGGTAGGTTTGATTCCACTGTGGCTAGAAACATACTTAGTCTGATTTCCACCAGCAGATTTGTTGATGTTTTATGGGCCAGAAAATGGCCTCTCCTGTTGTATATATATCTTTTATTAAGTTTTTGTTTTAATTACAATATAGTTTACATTCGGTGTTACTATCTATTAGTTTCCATTGTATAATATGGTGATTCAACACTTCCATACAACACCTGGTGCTCATCATAACAAGTATCCTCCTTAATACCTGTTTAACACCTTCACCCAACTCCCCTCTGATAACCATCATTATGTTCTCTAGAGTTAAGAATCTATTTCTTGGTTTGCCCCTCTTTTTTTCTCCTATGATCATTTTATTTCTTAACCTCAACATATGAGTGAAATCATATAATACTTATCTGAGAAAGACTTATTTTGCTTAGCATATATACTCTAGCTCCATCCATGTTGTTACAAATGGCACAGTTTCACTCTTTCATGGCTGAATAATAGTCCGTTGTGTATATGTTGTCTTGTTATTTTGAAAAGAAGGTAGTTCTGATGCAAATAGGTAGAGTGGTTCTATAATTGTCAATTAAATCCTATTCTTTGATGTTTTCTGTTGAGTTAAATATTTTGCTGATTTTCTGTCTAGTTCTGTCAGTTATTTATTTTTTTATTTTTTTTTAAGATTTTATTTATTCATTTGACATAGGGAGTGTGCACAAGCAGGGGGAACTGCAGGCAGAGGGAGAGGGAGAAGCAGACTCCCTGCTGAGCAGGGAGCCTGATGCGGGACTCGATCCCAGGACCCTGAGATCATGACCTGAGCCACTCAGGCGCCCCCTGTCAGTTGTTTAAAGATGGGTGTTGATGTCTCTGCTTATAATTACGGATTTCCCTATTCCACCTTTGAATTCTGTCAGGTTTTATTTAACATATTTTGTGGCATACACATTATTTGATGCATATGCATTTGGGATTGCTGTGTTTTGTTGGTAGACTGACTCTTAATATATAATGTTACATATTCTCTCTGAAACCTGTTCTATATGGTATTACTCTGGCCACTTCTGCTTTCCTTTAATGTTTGTATATCTTTTTGCATTTCTTTACCTCCACCCTACCTACTTTATATCTTATAATACTAGTAGTTTCTCTTAAGCTCAGCCTTATAACTGGGATGTCCAAACCATTTATATTTAATGTGATTTTTGATAACGTTAGGGTTTAAGCTTGTTATTTTATTCATTGTATTGTTTGTTCTCTTCCATTTTTCATTTCTTTCTTTATTTTCCTGCTGCCCTGAGGAATGTTCTATATTTTTTAGGTTTCTATTTTTCTGTAGTATATAGAAATACCTCTTTGTATGGCTGTTTGAATATCTTTTGTTATTCTAACATCTGTCATCTCATCATTAACACTCACAAAATCGTTTAAAAAATAAAAACAAAATTTTTTCCCATTTTTTTATTGTGCTAAAATGCACAACATAAAATTTATCATCTTAACTATTTTTAAGTATATGGTTCTTTGGTATTAAGTACAGCAGTAATGTTGTGCAACTATAACCAGGATTCAGTCTGTCTCTGGAGCTCTTTTTTTCTATAAACGTATACTCTATACCCATTAGACAATAATAACTCATTACCAGTCTCTGAAGGCCCTGGCATCCATCATTCTACTTTCTGTCTATATGATTTTGACTGCTGTGATAACTTCATACAAGTAAAATCATATAGTATTTGTTGTCTTTAGTGACTGACATATTACATATTTCACTAACCATACTGTACTCGAGTTTCATTCATATTGTAGCATGTTTCAGAATTTTCTTTCTTTTTAAGTGAATAAATACTCCATTGTATAGATATGCCACATTTTGTTTATCCATTTCTTCATTGATCGACAATTTGGACTGCTTCCACATTTTAGCTGTTGTGAATAAAAATGCTGCTATGAACACAAGTGTACAGATATCTCTTTGAGACTGCTTTCAGTTCTTTTGGGTATGTATATACCTACCCCTGGAATTGCTGGATGATGTGGTAATTTCATTTTTAATTTTTTGAGGAATTGCTGTACTGTTTTCCATAGTGACTATACCATTTTACTTTTTTACCAACAATGCACAACATTTGTAATTTCTCCACATCTTCACCAACACTTGATATTTTTTTGTGTCTTTGATAGCCATGCTGATGGGTGTGAGGTGCTGTTTCATTGTAATTTACATTTCCTTAGTAATCTGTGATGTTGAGCATCTTTTCATGTGCTAATGGACAAATGTATCTTCTTTAGAAAATTATCTAAGTCCTTTGCCCACTTTGTAATTGAGTTGTGGGTTTTTTTTTTTAATTTTAGGACTTAACATGTTTTGTATTTGGTGTTTTTTATTTCTAATATGGAATTTTAAAGTCATTAGTGATAGAGTTATTTGTAAATAGAGGGTTTTTTCTTGAATTTAGATTATTCTGTGCCAAGAATACTGTTTTCTCAAATGAGACATGGTTAATTAAGTGCTCAGTTAAGCTAAGCTGTTGGTTTGTGTGTATGGCTGTGTTGAATTCAGTGTAGTTTATTGAAAGACTTGTAAAACAGTAATGACTTAATATAAGTGGTTATATAAAATGTGATGTTTGTGATGTTTACATAACTTATACTTTTTTTTAGGCAAGTTGGACAAATGCAAGTAAAAAGCAACGTGAAAAGCTACTGGAGCTGATTCGTCGTCTTGCAGAAGATGATAAAGATGGTGTGATGGCACACAAAGTTTTGAACCTGCTTTGGAATCTGGCCCATAGTGATGATGTGCCTGTAGACATCATGGACTTAGCTCTCAGTGCCCACATAAAAATACTAGATTACAGTTGTTCCCAGGTATGGGAGTGCTTCTTTACTCATTTTTTCCCTTTGCCATTAGGATGAGTTAGTTATAGGATAATTCCCTTATTTTTTGTGTTTAAAGTAATCTTGAAAGATTGACTTACCTTTGGCTTTTCAGCTTTTTTTTAATATTATTTACTAAGCACTTTTACCTCTTTACCAAAAAAAAGATTTGTGTAGGTAAAACAAGTTTTTATAGTAAGTATAGTTCAGTATATGAAGGTAAAGTAGAATCATAAAGTATTAAAGCTGATAATGACTTTGGATGGAAGGGTACTTAGACTCCTTTGCTCAGGAGAGGTTAATGAAGCTAATAGAATTTCCTGAATAAGCTTTCTTTACAAGTAAATCACTGTATTTTCCCTGTATTTAATTGCTGTTTATATTTACTGCTTTCAAGGATGTATTTTTATACAGTTACTTATATTCTCAATATTCTTATATTCTCTGGATTGTTCTAAGTGCTTTGCCATATTTCTAATAGGTTGGTTAAAGAATTAAAAAAAAGGGCACCTGCGTGGCTCAGTCTGTTAAGTGTCTGCTTTCGGTTCAGGTCATGATCCCAGAGTCCTGGGATCGAGCCCCGCATTAGGCTCCCTGCTCAGTGGGGAGGCTGCTTCTCCCTCTCCCACTCCCCCTGCTTGTGTTCCCTCTCTCGCTGTGTCTCTCTCTGTCAAATAAATAAATAAAATCTTAAAAGAAAAAAAGAAAAGATGGGCAGGGTTGTTCTTTGTTATCTCAGGGCTTCACTTTTCGTTGGACCTGAATTTAATCAGGTCTAGCAAGGTCAGGATGATATTATCACGTATTTGAAGCCAAGTGTTTGCAAAGTCTCAAGTATTTACTGCACTGATTGCCTTAATCAAAAAAAGTACTGTCAGGGATGCCTGGGTGGCTCAGTCGGTTAAGCGTCTGCCTTCGGCTCAGGTCAGGATCCTAGGGTCCTGGGATCAAGCCCCATGGTGGGCTCCCTGTGCAGCAGGGATCCTGCTTCTCCCTCAGTCTCTGCCTCTGCTCCTCCCTCCACTTATGCACTCTCTCTCTCAAATAAATAAAATCTTTTTTTTTTTTAAGATTTTATTTATTTATTTGACAGAGATACACAGCGAGAGAGGGAACACAAGCAGGGGGAGTGGAGAGGGAGAAGCAGGCTTCCCACAGAGCAGGGAGCCCGATGTGGGGCTCGATCCCAGGACCCTGGGATCATGACCTGAGCCAAAGGCAGACGCTTAACGACTGAGCCACCCAGGTGCCCAATACCTAAAATCTTAAAAAAAAAAAAAAGAAAGAAAGTACTGTCATATATATACATACAGAGAGCTGGATGAATAAATGCAGAGAACATTCTTTACCTGGGATATATAAGAATGAAGATGTCATTCTAGTCTCTGGAATAGTTAATTGCATCTGTCCATATAAAACTGATTTCTTTTTCTGAAGAAGAGATAAATTAAAATTTATCCTAATTACTTTCTTTTACAAGTAGATTAGAAACATGGAAATTTTGAAAATCATAGTGCCAGGGGTGCCTGGGTGGCTCAGTCAGTTCAGTGTCCAACTCTTGGTTTCAGCTCAGGTCATGATCTCAGGGTCTTGAGATGAAGGACTGTGTCAGGCTCTGTGTTCAGCCGCAGTCTGCTTCAGATTCTCTCTCTGTCTCTCCCTTTGCCCCTCCCCCACTCACCCTCTCCCGAAATAAATGAATAAAATCTTAAAAATTATAGTGCAACAATACGTTAGATTTGTAGTGATGCTTTAGAAGTTTCAGATTTATCAAAGGAAAAAAAAGATAGTCCAGTCATTTGATTGGATGACAGTATTTGATTTTTCGTTGATTGATTCATTGTAGTTGACTTTCCATTAAAGCTTCTCAAATGGTTATGAAGACCTTGAGTTTAAACTGTATTTTATTAAGGGTGCCTGGGTGGCTCAGTTGGTTAAGCGACTGCCTTCGGCTCAGGTCATGATCCTGGGGTCCCGGGATCGAGTCCCACATCAGGCTCCCTGCTCAGCAGGGAGTGTGCTTCTCCCTCTGACCTTCCTCCATCTCATGCTCTCTCTCTACCATTCTCTCTCTCTCTCAATAAATAAATAAAAATCTTTAAAAAAAAAAGATGTTTAAACTGTATTTTATTAAATAGAGAAGTGTTATAGAAGCTCAAAGTCGCACACTTATTATAAAAGCTCAAGTGTTACTTCCTCCTTTATTTAGTTGTTCACATCATTGCTTGGCACAATGTCTTATCACATTAATAGAAAACTGGATTTCATGGGATTTAGTAAAAAGAGTTTTCCCTTTTTCAACTTCAGCCTTCATTTGGTGTAGTTATTTAAAACAAATGAATATCTTATTCTCTTGCCCTGTCAACCCAAAGCACTTTTTTAACAAGTCATGACATGCTTAATATTCATGGATAAATATTTTTAAATTCTTAAAAATGTTCATAGAGTTCAGCCCTGTAATTGCACATCTAGAAATTTTTTCCTAGGGAATGATATGAAAAAGCATGATATTTACAGGCTAGACCTTTTTTTTTTTTTAGGATTTTATTTATTTTAGGGGCACGTGGGTGGCTCAGTCATTAAGCATCTGCCTTCAGCTCAGATCATGATCCCAGTGTCCTGGGATCAAGCCCTGCATCAGGCTCCCTGCTCAGCAGGAAGCCTGCTTCTCCTCCCACTCCCCCTGCTTGTGTTCCCTCTTTTGCTGTCTCTCTCTGTGTCAAATAAATAAATAAAAATCTTTAAAAAAAAAAAAAAAAAAATATATATATATATATATATACACACACATTATTTATTTATTTATTATTTATTTTTTATTTTTATTTATTTATTTATTTATTTATTTTAGAGGGAGAGTGAGCACAGGCGTGTGCACAAGCTGGGAGGGGGAAGAGGGAGAGAGTCCCAAGCCGACTCAGCACTGAGTACTGAACTTAAATGCGGCTCAGTTTCTTCACCCTGAGATCATGACCTGAGCCAAAAGCAAGCATTGGATGCCTAACCCCCAGCTAAGTAACCCAGGGGCCCCCTGTACTAGACCATTCTTCTTAGCTTACAGAATGTAAAGTGAAAATCACTTAAATTCGTGAATACACTCTGCAGCATATTTTGTAGTCTTTAAACTGTTGTTGGATGCATGTCCATGGTATTTAATGGAAATACTTAAAATAAGAACTGTGTTTTATTTCTAAAAGAGATGTGCATGTGCTTGCCAAAATGTACTTTAAGTGAAACAATAAAGAGATAAAAAGAGAAAAATAGACCAAAAAAGACGGTAAAGAGATAAAACACAGAATTGATTTTTCTTCCATAGAATCATTCCAATTGAAAATTTGCTAGTACTCATGTGAATTTCTGATTCCTAGTGATCCTAGAAAAAAAGAAAAGCAAAGGGGCACTTGAGTGGCTCAGTCGTTAAGCATCTGCCTTCTTTCGGCTCAGGTCATGTTCCTGAGGTGCTGGGATCAAGCCCTGCATCAGGCTCCCTGCTCTGCGGGAAGCCTGCTTCTCCCTCTCCCACTCCCCCTGCCTGTGTTCCTTCTCTCACTGTGTCTCCCTCTGTCAAATAAATAAAATCTTTAAAAAGAAAGAAAAGCAAATACACATTTCCGAATATTAGAAAGAAATATATTCCTACAACATTCTTGAACATTCTTAGTTTGCCTTTAGGGTGAGTACTTACATCTGTTTTGTATAACATTTCTGTAGGGTTTTTTAAAGTCTTATTATAATAAAAGATGTATATATTTTTAAATATCTAATATAAAATTTATATAAGTATAATTGATGTATAATTTTTCACATATAGTGTTCTCATACTGTTGTTTTCTGGATGAAATAAAAATTTTTAGGTTCCCTGCTCCTATTAGAAAAATATGCTAACATCATTCTCATATGGTAACAGTTTGGATTGTATGTTTTTGCTAAATTTTATAATATGGAAACCTTATAAAACACTGAATAAAAATGAAGTCTGCATATATGAGCATATATTTTAAAATCAGATTTCCTGGGCGCCTGGGTGGCTCAGTTGGTTAAGCGACTGCCTTCGGCTCAGGTCATGATCCTGGAGTCCTGGGATCAAGTCCCGCATCGGGCTCCC
Source organism: Zalophus californianus (assembly GCF_009762305.2). Classification (NCBI taxonomy): domain Eukaryota; kingdom Metazoa; phylum Chordata; class Mammalia; order Carnivora; family Otariidae; genus Zalophus; species Zalophus californianus. The sequence continues at coordinate 418,882 of NC_045613.1, read as the reverse complement.
TGCTCAGCGGGGAGTCTGCTTCTCCCTCTGACCCTTCCCCCTCTCATGCTCTCTCTCTCTCTCTCTCTCTCTCTCTCTCAAATAAATAAAATCTTTAAAAAAAAATCAGATTTCTTGTTAATATGCCTAACTTGGGATTTATATCTTGGTGCATATATATCTAAATCTGGAATACTGAACTTTTATAGTAGTACTTTACATTTTGGAGCTTTGGTGATCATTTCAAAATAAGAACATACTTATTCCTAATTTTTGTGATCCTTATCATAAAAGCTTTGAAGATAGAAGTATGTTGAATACTGGTCCGTATGACATTAACTTTTTGTATGTGTATTTAAGGATCGAGACACACAGAAGATCCAGTGGATAGATCGCTTTATAGAAGAACTTCGTACAAATGACAAGTGGGTGATTCCTGCACTGAAACAAATAAGAGAAATTTGTAGTTTGTTTGGTGAAGCACCTCAAAATTTGAGGTAAGGCTTTTAATATAGAAAGTTTTCTAATTTTTATGTATATATTATGTTGAAAACAGCATACCAATAAAATCAAATGTTAAAATAGCAATTTAATATCAAATTCAAGATACTGCCTTGAGTTCTTTGTTCAGAATTATCTCGGACTTCTAGCAGATACACCAAACATTATGGCATGGGTTGTTTTACCCATATGGGTTTCAAGATGATAATAAGTGATTTAATTTATGAAAATAAGATTTTATTTAAAGATAATTTTTACTATATTATTTTATTTAGATTTTTTTAAAGATTTTATTTATTCATAGCATGAGCAAGGGGAGAGGCATAGGGAGAGGGAGAAGCAGGCTCCCCACTGAGCCAGGAGCCAGATGTGGGGCTCGATCCCAGGACCCTGGGATCATGACCACAGCCTAAGGCAGATGCTTAACAATCCTCTGAGCCACCCAGGCACCCCTATTTAGATTTTTCTTAAAGATCTAATTTTGTGTTTGGTCTTGATGCTAGATTGTGGTTATGGTTATGGGAATAATTTACCTTTTACTTTCTTGTAATCAGTCTGGAACTAATGACACGTAAAGAAAAAATAACATGGAAAAATCTTAGGAATAGTGCAACAGGGTTTAAGTGCAGTTAGGCTTCCTGATAGTGAACCCTAGTTTCTCTAACGAGCAGTAATTGTAGAAAGAGTCTCTAACCATTTAGAATCTGTTTTCTTTAAGACAATTATGTGATTGCCAAGATTTTTTTTTTTACAGCTCTGGGTGGATATAATTGTGTCAACAGGATTCCTGTTCAAACTGAATTGCCTAATGCCTTTTTTTTTTCTTTTTTTTTGAGAGAGTGAACGAGCAGGCAGGATGGGGGATGGGTCTAGTGCGGGTAGAGGGAGAGAGACAATCTTGAGCAGGCTCCCCACCCCAAGCAGAGCTTGACACAGGACTCAGTCTCACGACCCTGAGATCATGACCTGAGCTGAAATCAGGAATTAGATGCTTAACCACCTGAGCTGCCCAGAAGCCCCTACAGAATCCCACTTTTATGCTTTAGTTTTTCAGGTTGGATTTTGATTATTTTCCAATGCTGGAAAAATTACGTGAAATTAGGAAACTTCGTGGACATAAATACTGGAGGAAATCATGAAATAATCTATGATAATATTTTTTTAAAAGGACATATTTTGATTGTGGTTGATTAACCATACATGTCTTTTATCAAACATACCCATTTTTTTGTTTGCTCATTTATTCATGAGATATTACATAGTCTTCAGAGGCAGGCAATTTAATCACCAGTGGATTAATAATGAAGTGAGCATTGATTGGTTTCTTTGAAAATGGCAAAATAGAAAGGGAACTGGGTCTCTTTCTGGTTATATTCAGGGCAAAATTGGTTGCACATTCAGTGTTAACAGAATGAACTTTTAAGGGCTAATAAGCTTGCTCATGCAAATTTGTGCCTATACTTCGTTACTTACATAAGATTAATGTCATATCTGAATCAGGTGTAATGATGAATGAATATGAATCAGGAGCATACTGATTGGTGATTTCATATAAGATGAGAATGTTAGAATAAATATTTATGTTTTGAGACCTTGATTATTCTCTTTAAACTGCTTGATATTTTGCTATTAAAAGGAGGATATTGACCCAATTTTTATTATGAATGTAAAACATTTTAAACATCTGAATTAGCAGTTGGGATAGTCTTTGTAAATTCTTAGTTATAACAGTGTTCATTGCCTAATTGTTAAGTTCTTCTTGTTTTAGTCAAACTCAGCGAAGTCCCCATGTATTTTATCGTCATGATTTAATCAACCAACTTCAGCACAATCATGCCTTAGTTACTTTGGTAGCAGAAAACCTTGCAACTTACATGAATATTGTTCGACTGTATGCTAGAGGTATGTATAATAACTAAAATTAACTATTGGGGATCAAGCATAGGCTTCCCTTCCCTGGTTTTTGTTTGTCCTCGGTGTTAATTACCTCAGAAATGAAAATACATACATTTTTCCTAGATCAGAAAATCAAGTCCAATACTCTTATACATCTACTCGGTCTTTCAAAACTTATACCAGTTAAACTTTAGGTCAGCTTTTCAAGGCCTGTTACTCAGTGCTTATCTTTGCACATCTGGGAGCTCTGTCTGCTCTTACCACATTGGTTGATACTCTCTTGGGTATTTACCTAACTTACTTTAAATTTTTGCATTCTTCTTGCCACGCTGCTTTTCAAGAAAACTTGATTAACAATTCCTTTGTTAATTTTGACCAACTTTGTTCTGGAATAATACATTACAGTTCTTAATAACCCCGAATTAACATTTTCCATTGTTCAAAAAAATTACTAGAAATTTACAGGATGAATGACATGTTCTTACTGGTTCTCAGAATGTGAAACTGTTTAAATATGTTAAGATAAACTTTCCTCTGGTTTACAACAGAAACCTTTTTAATATTTGCCATATGAGGACTCTCGATGCTTTAAAGATCATTTCCAATATTATTTGTCCTTATCAAAAGTTTTATTAGAATCTGTGTGTGCTTGAACACACAAAGTATTCTTCATACATCTATACCTCCTCCGTATTACACCAGATTCATAGACAAACAGACAAAAACCCCGCTGACTTACAGGCCCAATTTTGTGTATTTGAGTACAGAGAAGAAAATTTTTCCATTTTCCAATTGAAAACCAGATTGAGCATAATGTGGAACTGAAAGTACTACTCTGTGGACATGCTTATGTCAGAATGTGTAGAATTGAGTTATATATTTAAAATGGGGATATTTTTAATACTCATTGTTTGACTAGAATAATAGGCTCTGTACTTGTGCTTGTGCCTTAGATGGTTGAGGTGTGTGTGGTTTGATGGTTTGATCCCCACATTGTTACTGATTTATACTTAGCTTTATAAAAGTTATAGAAACAAAATGGAAAACTTAAGCAACTTTTTAGATACACCTAATGATTGCATTGGCTTCCTGTTCCTTTTATATTTTACCCAGTGTATCCATTCTGGTCCTGGGGCTAGAAAAGCAGTCTAAGCATCAGATGTTATAATTGGCCTCATTTTAGGTTCTAGTGTTCCTCCTTAGCAAAATGATAGGATAGGGAAGGTACTATAGGCATGAAACTTTGTGATTTTTCTCTAGCAAGAGCAGCCAAAATCAGTGAGAATAAGCTAGAATTTTAAATGTAGTTCTCGTGAGATTTTTAGGATGTTAAATTTTATTCCTGGTAGAGAGCCCTCCTAATGCCAATTAAGACTTTTCCTAAAAGGAATCACCTACATAGTAAGCTTCAGTGATAAGTTTAATTTACTTCCATCTTTATGTGATTTTATGTTATTTTAATGTCATTATCAGTAAAAACCAAATTGCCAAGGCTATCAGTCAGATGGGGCACATGTGGATTTCTCCCTCACTAGGATCCTATTCCATTTAGTCAAATTGTATCTATGTTCTTGGCATCTCTCACTTTCATGACCTCAAGAATGTCAGCATTTTTTTTTAAGATTGTATTTATTTGAGAGAGAGGAAGAGAGCATGAGAGGGGGAAGGGGCAAAGGGAGAAGGAGAAACAGATACCCCTCTAAGCCCAACTCGGGGCTCGATCCCAGGATCCTGGGATCATGACCTGAGCCTAAGGCGGATGCTTAACTGACTGAGTGACCCAGGCTCCCCAAGAATGTCAGCATTCTTCATAGTCTTCTCTATATTGCTTTTTTGGAAGGTTAGAAATAAGAGTGCAGGCTTTAAATTTAGACAGTTTAAACTTAATCTGTATAAATTCTAAGTTAATTAAGCCTCTGTAGTTAAAATTTACCAAATTGGTAAAATGAAGATAACAAGACTATGTATTTCCTAAAGGAGTCAATATTTGCTAAAATGTAGTTTAGATTATTTTTTTTCTTAGAGACAGAGAGAGCATGTGCAGAGGGAAGGGGCAGAGGGGGAGACATAAGCGGACTCCCTGATGAGCAAGGAGCCCAGTGTAGGGCTCCATCCCAGGATCAGGAGATCATGACCTGAGCCAAAGGCAGACGCTTAACTGACTGAGCCACCCAGGTGCCCTAAAATGGGGTTTGCTCCTAAAACTTTTAACATTAAATTACTTCTGACCTAGAGCTAAAAAACAACACAAACTGTGGTGATTACATTTATATAAGAAGCATGTTTCTTGTTCTCCTGAAATGACAACATACACTATCAGATAATACAAGATTCCCACAGTTCACTGATACTTGTTCAGCGTCATTTCATTGGTGTTATACATTTGCCCACACTGCATTGTGTTTCTAGAATGCATCTTTGGTTTTGGAAGAGGTTAGTGCCCCAGTGGTATGGCCAGCTAATTGCACTTCTACTTTTAGTAACTTACGAAAATCCTTTCCAACTTTTATACATGGAAATAAAAATGAGCTCTGATGACCCCTTCTTAGTGAGCTACATATACCTCAGTATTTCCTCAGTCACATTTTTTTAAATGCACCAACAAAGTATGATACAATTCAATTTAGTTCATTAGAATGGATCCTTTGCACTGATTTGCACTTAGAGTTTTAGGTGTCATTTTCTTTCTGGATAAGGATTATGAGGACTTACACTAATTATAGAACACATTGAAATTCATTTAGACCTTTTCTAAGGACTGACACTGCAGTACCCCGTTCCCATTCTCTGATTTGATTTTCAGGACTATTTTCAGGACTACTTGCCAACTTAAAGTTCTCTTTGCAAGGGTCATTCAACAAGAGTGCTTTGGTAGAATGACATGTTCTGACTCGGTTCACTTAGTAGTTCTACCTCACTTCTATTTGTGAGCCATGAAGAACTTTTAGATATTTGTGGGTTATTGTAATTTACAAAGTACTTTTACCTAGTATTTTGATTTTATTGAGCTAGTAACTCTCTGGAGGCCTACAGTAGGAAAGTACAGGATGAGACTTGAACATTTTAATGCCATAAGTTGTATATAAAGAACTATATTGGCATGTCAAAAAGATAAAGAAGTTATTGCTCACTAGGTCAATCTGTAATACTTGGAGCATCATAATAATGATACTATGGATCATAGCCTTTTCAGTATATAAGTGCTTGAGTCCATAGTGATATAAATGAATAAATGAAGGAGAATGTCAACTAAAAATATAGGAAAAAATAACAGATGAAAAAAAACTAGTGAGTTAAATTTTGATGAGGACCAAAATAATGACATAGTATCAGAATATCATTCCACAAATTATTATATCTTTTGTGGTATTTCTTGTCAAAGTTACATAACCTGAATGAAACTAGAGGTAACATGAACCCAAATTAAGTGGCATTGGACAAGAGTTTGTTTGTTTTTAAGATTTTATGTGTCAGAGAGAGAGGGAGAGCATAAGCAGGGGGAGCACAGGCAGAGGGAGAAGCAGACTCCCCACTGAGCAGGGAGCCCGATGTGGGACTCAATCCCAGGACCCTGAGATCATGACCTGAGCTGAAGGCAGACGTTTAACCAACTGAGCCACCCAGGCACCCTAAGCAGTTTTTTATTCTTTAAAATGGTCTATCAAGATAAGAAACATGAAAAAGAACTAAGGAATCTCTAGGCTTAAGGAAATGACCTCATGCAACATAAGAGCCTAAATTTGATTCTGGACTGGGGAAAAAAGGAAAGCATAAAGTACATTATTGGGATTGGATGTTATTGGGATGAAATTTAAATATAGGCTGTGGATCAGATAATACTCTTATTAATCTTAAAATCAGATGAGTATACTGGGGTTTATGTCTTTTTTATTTGTAAATATAGTTTTAAGGGGTAAAGTAACTGGTATCCAGTTTACCTTCAAATGGTTAACAAAACTGATAAATATATACATAAAATAGAAACCTTATAAAACAAATGGACAGAATGTAAATAATTATATGTATCTGGGTAAAGTATAGTTCCTTCTATTATTTTTATGCTTTGAAAACATTATATCAAAAAAGAAAGTTACACAAAGCTCTCCTCTCCTCCCACCAATTGATCTGCCAAGTAAACCCACACACATTTTTAGACAAAAGTATTTAAGGTATAAAAAGCAGCTAAAGTGGTAGTCCAGAGTTTAGTCTCATAGTATTTTAAGTTCAGTGCTCTGAAAAACCAGAAAACTTATATATAGTGGGAAAAATTTTCTCTAATTTTGGAAGCTTAAGGTTTGGTGCAATTGATGATTCTCAAGAAGTTGTAAAATTGCTGGCAGGTGCTTACTCATAAGGAAAATACAAAACAGTCATAATATGTGGGTCTGCTTTCTTTACTGAAATTGAAATAACATTTCTAAACATTCTGTATTATCCATCTTTATAGTAAGTCATGGTTTTACATCCAGTTGCTGTTTTTCTGATGTGGAAAAATTTGGAAAACCTGGGTTGCCTTTAACAATTTTAAAAGGATTAGAATTCTTTGGTATCATTACTGACACAATCAAGTTTTTTTGTTTTTAAGATTGTATTTATTTGACAGAGAGGCAGCGCGAGAGAGAACACAAGCAGTGGGAGTAGGAGAGGGAGAAGCAGGCTTCCTGCAGAGCAGGGAGCCCCATGTGGGCTCAATCCCAGGACCCTGGGATCACGACCTGAGCTGAAGGCAGACACTTAACGACTGAGCCACCCAGGTGTCCCTGACACAATCAAGTTTTAAGAGATATATAACACATGTATCAGTACTTATTACTAAAAAGGAATTGTATAATTTCCAAATCCTTTATAACTTGCTTCAAAAGTTTGAAATAAATGTCTTTGATTCCTAAATTGTTGACCGTGCTTGCTGGAGGCATTTAATTGCCCCATCTTCTGTTCTGCATACAGACCAGCTTGGTTCCAGACAGAGGGCTTTATCCAAGCCTTCTAATTCTTTTGGGATGTTCTTTTGCCTGATACTGAATTGAATAAACAGACTTACGAGAATTTTTTTTTAAGAAAAGGTTTTTATAAGTCTGAATTGACTTTTTGAATAAAACATCTCACATACACACAAAATAGTGTACATGATATTTTTAGGACAATATATACTTTTTAATTTTTTCCTTTTCTTTTTCACCGACTAAGGATTTTTCACCTACCAAGGATTTTTCACCTACCATATATGATATTAATAAAGGAAGTCCAAAATACTTACTAATTTTTTATTTTAAAAATTGGATTTCCCACTGAGTCTAGGCCCAGTTATATTGGTTTTTGTAATCATATTGGGAGGGTAGGGTTTTTTTTAATATTTGAGGCAAATATTTAATATTTGAGACATTGGTACTCTGGTGCTGGGGTATTTTGATAACTATCAAATATATTAGCACCTTAGTCACCCTAATTTTTCTATGAGTGCCCTTAGTGGTATTTGTTACTCTAAAATTCTTTTCCTAAAATTCTTTTCCTGTAAGAAAAGTTTTAGTATTAGTGAGGGAAAACATCATAAACTGTACTCACAGATTGCTTCAGTATATATGAAGAATGAAAGGGAGTTGTGCTGAAAAGTTTTTGATTGTACATCAGTGGATTTTATTTTCCTTTTGGCTATGTAAAATGTTAATTTTGTGGGGAAAATTGGATATGTCAATACCACTATTATAGGTTGCCTGATAATAAGTGATTATTGACCTTATAATTTCCTTAAGTAAAAGTTAGCATTGATGTGGATATACATGTGTATTATGCATAATTTTTGTTAATTTGCAGACCATGAAGACTATGACCCACAAACTGTGAGGCTTGGAAGTAGATACAGTCATGTTCAAGAAGTCCAAGAACGGCTTAACTTCCTTAGGTTGGTTTTAAGCAATTAGTGCTGTTCTCTTTAAGGCACAGATAACAAATGCAGTGTTAATATTCATTATAGCTGTACTTAATGTGGCCATTCCACCCTGCAGCTGCATATTTTCCCACATAAAAAGCATTGCCAAAAGTTTAATGTAACACTTCCTATGTGTTCATTTTTAAATACTTTAAAATTATTTGCTAAGCTTTAACTTTAGTCTTTTTTTTTGAGGACTGCATTTTATGTTTCATAATATAGTTTATGTTAGAAATAAAAGTTCATTCATTACACATTTTCATACTTCAAAGTATAAGACAAAAACAGTCAGCTCTAGAGAACTACATTTTAATTAAGGCTATCATGGCAGTAAGGAACAGGGTTTTGGTAGCTTTAACAAAAGTTAATCTAAAGCTGTATGTAATATTCAGATGTGGTTAAGGAAAAATTGCCTAACTTAAAAAAAAACTAAATATTGTGTTAGGCTGAATTAGTATGTTTAGCATTTAATGACGTGTGTATGTGGATATGTAAAGATAGCTTAAATAATAGATTGCTTAGGAATGCAATAACCAGATCCTAGCAAAAAAGCATATTTGAATCATAAATATTGTTAAAAAAAATACTGAGGCTCTTTTTCATAAAATCTGTTGTGTTTATTATTTTCATTAATTTTGGGGGATTTTCTCCTTGGACTATGTTGTATAACTGGATTTCTGTTACTGAACCATGTAATAATTTGTGGAGAAATAGTTAGATTGACATAGTCTGTTCTCTAATTAATCTATGACTGCATTTAACAATTTTATAATATGTTGAATTGATCTCATCTTCTCCAGTACAAGTGTTTATATCATTTGAACTGGAGAAAAATTCTAGTTATCAAATTTTATGACATTTACTTAAAGTAAATGTTTTTTTAACCACCTGGATGAAAGGACATCCCTCCTATAGTGGGCTACTGTTGTTGATGGGTGTGTATTGTATCCTTTAGGTCTATTGGAAGAGAAAAATGGTTTGGAATTTATCTATTAATAAAGATTAGTATCTGAAGTCCTTTTATATGTCTTGCTCTGTAAATACTTAGTAGTGCAGTGCTTTAAAGGCAAAAGAACTGAGAGTTAATGCTAGCTGTATATTTGACTTTGCAGTATTCACTTTAATCTGTATAGAAACTGTGAGGCATTGTTATTCCTATTTGAAATAAATCTGCGATTCAGGTGGGTGAGGTAACTTGTTTGAAATCACATAACTGCATGTGATAGAACTGGACTCCTCATCTAATGTGTCTCACTTTAAAATCTATGGTTCTGTGATACCAGTAATTTCCCAAACTTACCTAGGAGTCTTAAGTTTGAAAAGTTTTGAATTTTACTGCAAAGAATAATGCATTTTTTGCATTTTATTATTCTGGACCTTATGTTCCTCAATTATATATGAAGGTGCAAAGGATTAGATAGGATTAAAATCCTCTTCATACACAGACTTAAAAGTAAGGAGATCTTGGAGAACGTATATAATTAATACCCAAAAGAAGAAAACCACAGATGTTAAATAAATACTTCATACTTTATTGGACATGAAGCCACTATGATATTGTTAATAAAGAATTAAATGCAGAATTATTACTGTTAAAATTGGCTTCTTTTTTTTTAACTGTCATTCATAGAAATAGTAAACAGTAGGTGGAGGCAACTTAAGCTAGAGGAAATTAGAATCTGAAAAAGAGATACTTAAAGCAGACCATCATAATTTTACTTTATAATAATTTAATGGCTTTTTTTTTTTTAGATTTTATTTATTTATTTGAGAGAGAAAGATACAGCAAGAGAGGGAACACAAGCAGGGGGAGTGGGAGAGGGAGAAGCAGGCTTCCCGCGGAGCAGGGAGCCTGATGCGGGGTTTGATCCCAGGACTCTGGGAGCATGACCTGAGCCGAAAGCAGACACTTAACGACTGAGCCACCCAGGTCCCCCGACTTAATGACTTTAGTAGTCACAGAATTAAAAAGCCCAGAAGAACGTCACTGAATATTATACTAATGATTACTGACATAGAAATGAGCTTAAATAACAATTCACTTACCTCTGAAAGTTATTTAGTGTAATAAGCCATTTTCTAGTCAAACCATATAAGTTTAGGAAACTAAACCGATATCTGGTTTCAAAAGCTGATCTTGTAGAGAACAAGGAAGAAATTTCTAGCTAGTATTTAGGTGAAGTCACATAGCTGAATTGTTGGCACTTTGCAGTTGCATCATAAATACATGCTTGTTAAGTAAATGAGGTTTTGGGTTTTTTTGCTGCTATATGTAAGAAATAAATTCTTTTGAAAGAATACCTCTTTAAGCTGTAATAAAAATTTATGTGTGATAAATTTAACTTTAAGCATATTGAAATAAATTGTGTTTCAGGATTATGTAGATCTTAATTACTGATTTTTTAAATTTTTCCAAGATTTTTATTGAAGGATGGCCAACTGTGGCTCTGTGCTCCTCAGGCAAAACAAATCTGGAAATGCTTAGCAGAGAATGCAGTTTACCTTTGTGATCGTGAAGCCTGTTTTAAGTGGTATTCCAAGTTAATGGGTGATGAACCAGACTTAGATCCTGATATTAATAAGGACTTCTTTGAAAGTAATGTGCTTCAGCTTGATCCCTCCCTGTTAACTGAAAATGGAATGAAATGTTTTGAACGATTCTTCAAAGCAGTTAATTGTCGTGAAGGGAAACTAGTAGCAAAAAGAAGAGCCTATATGATGGATGATTTGGAACTAATAGGATTAGACTACCTTTGGAGGGTAAGTGAGAAGTAGGAACTCTTGTTTGCAGACATTGTACCTGAGGTCGTTTTTTAAATATACTTAAACCATAATTTTGCCTATAAGTTACTTGTATTTATCCCCTGCTTTGATGTTTGTCATAGGAATCTGGGGGGAGAAATTGTTCATCTTCAGCTGCTGCTTATATCACATCTGTTTGCCCAGTGGCTTGGGTTTTTTTCCCCCTCAATTTTTTCTTTTACCATCTGCCACTGGTATTCTTGTTTGACTTCACCCAGAATCTTTTCAGATGTATATGAGTATACCATCCATTGTCTACCCACACGTTTTTCATCCACCCCTCAGGAAAGTTGTTGTCTCTTTTACTTAGGTTTTGGGAGTTAATTGTATGTTTAATGCCAAAATGAATAATGGACAGAAGAGAAGACTCTTACTTGGGAGGAACTTTGAGTTAATACCTTTATTGACACTTTAATTTTTTATTTGTTTAAGTATCAGAGAAAAGTTTAGCTGTATTCTGTTTAAGGTTAACATTGCCATTTTGGTAGTGTAAATAAATCATGTTGCCATCTTAAATCTAACCTGTTATAAGTTACATATTTCAACTTTTACTTTATTTTTGTTGTATTGAGTTTTTCTTGTTCTTTGTATTTTTTTTTTTTTTTGCAAACTGTAGGTAGACTAAGATTTTCTGTCATTTTTCATTAAAGTTGGTGATTTTCAAATATTTTTAAAAAGCTGTAACCTCTATAATAAAAAAATTATGTAATACCAGTTGAATTACTCCTTGAAAATCTCCCAGCTTGTCTACCAATTGCAGAGTTAAATAATATTGATTAAAATTTATTTTATCCTTTTCATTTTTAAGCAAATTTCTCTATTCAGAGCACCTACATTTTATATATATTAATCCTTTATTTTCAGGCTTATTTAATTTTATCTTGCCTCATTTAAGTGCCATGTTAAAATAGTTCTTGAATGTTACTAATACTCTAATTTTTGGATCTAGGTTGTGATTCAGAGTAATGATGACATTGCCAACAGAGCTATAGATCTCCTTAAAGAGATATATACAAACCTTGGCCCCAGGTTACAGGTCAATCAGGTGAGGTTTCAAGTGCATAAAAACTTCTGCTTCAGCTAGGTCAGAAGTACTCTTGTGTTTAGAGGAAGCTTTTTAAACTTACGACTAGAAATTAATTTTTTAACTCATCAAAATATTTAAGTATTTAATCCACATTTGTCCCTTATAAAATACTAACTGAAAGAATGTTGGCTTGGTAATTATCCTTAGGTGGTTAGTATTATGTCAAACAAAATTATTCATTATTTATGTTGAGATAGCCAAAAGTTTAACTGATTTGACCCTTGGTCCCAAACGTTTTTTTCTTGTTGTTTTTAATAATTGGTTTAATCACTTATTTTCTTGTTAGCAGCTTCCTTCTGTGTATTATATTACTGGATAAATATGTAATTGATAGTTACCTACAAGTTGAAATTCTATTTTATTTTTTAAATTACTGACTGCCATATTTGTTTTTGAAGCAACTAAACTATCTTGCTTTGGCCTATTACTTATAGGTGGTTATCCATGAAGACTTCATCCAATCTTGCTTTGATCGTTTGAAAGCCTCATATGATACATTATGTGTTTTGGATGGTGATGAAGACAGTATTAATTGTGCAAGACAGGAAGCCATTCGAATGGTTCGAGTATTAACTGTTTTAAGGGAATACATAAATGAATGTGACAGCGATTATCATGAGGAAAGAACAATTCTACCTATGTCAAGGTTTGTTAAGAAATTGATCCACTAGTTAATGTGGATCACTAGATCACTATCCACTAGATAATGTGATTTTTCCTAGCCAATTAATTAGGGAAGTAATGACTTTATAGGTTAAGGGGCAGTAAAGAAAATTTTCATTCTGGATTTCTGTGTCCTACATTTTAAAAACAGTATTCGCATTCTTGTAGATGTTATTTTGGTTTTTTTTGTTTGTTTGCTTTTTTAAGATTTTATTTATTTATTTAACAGAGAGAGACACAGTGAGAGAGGGAACACAAACAGGGGGATTGGGAGAGGGAGAAGCAGGCTTCCTGCGGAGCAGGGAGCCCGATGCAGGGCTTGATCCCAGCACCCTGGGATCATGACCTGAGCCGAAGGCAGACGCTTAACGACTAAGCCACCCAGGCATCCTGTAATTTTCGTTTAAGTAGCAAATTTTGATTTATATTGTCGTTAAATACAATTTTTCTTTTTTCTGTTTTCTTTGTTTTCTTTCTTTTCTTCCTGCCTCCCTTCCTGTCTTTTTGTTTGGTTTGGTTCCAAGTTATTATTACCTATTAAGTGGGAATGGTATTTTACAGCTGCTGTATATTTTTATTTTAATGATACTCATTCACACTAGTAAAAATAAAATTCTTTTTTTTTAAGATTTTATTTATTCATTTGAGACACAGAGATAGAGAGAGCGAGAGAGAGAGAGAGAGCATGAGCAGGGAGAGAGGCAGAGGGAGAGGGAGAAGCAGGCTCCCCGCTGAGCCAGGAGCCCGATGTGAGGCTCGATCCCAGGATCCTGGGATCATGACCTGAGCCGAAGGCAGACGCTTAACAGTCTGAGCCACCCAGGTGCCCCAAAAATAAAATTCTCAAAAGCTACTTATTTAACAGATACGAAGAAGAAAGTCTTAAAGTGATCTTTGCTAAATTTTCTTTAGATTTGGGAACTATAAAATAAATAATTTACTAAATTAAATGTTAGTATAATAAATTATAAATCAATTCAGTATTATACAATATAAATCATAATCGTAAATTAAGTAGACAGCAAGCTAACTTATTTAAAAAATAGTTCAGATGGCATTTCAGATTTGGGAGAAGTTTATAGAGTAAGTACTGTCAGATTTTTTTAAATAGTGATCACTTTTATAAATGTAGAATGTTTCTTGAATATTTTTGTTTTGTATCTTATCTGTGAGAAGAGAGTATTGCAAGGTAAGTATTTTTGAGTGACTTTTTTTAAGAATTTTTGTAAATGTTTAATGGAATGTTAATGCATTTTAATATTTCTGTTGATACTTTTCAAGTTGAAATGTATCTCTTCTACATTTGAAAATATTCTTAGGTATTGAACTTTTGTAGCTTAAAATTAACTGATATCTGTTACAACTTATCATAAAGTGGAAATCTTTGGTTCTGCAGCCATAGAAACAAAGATTAACCAGTGGAATATAATCATATTGTATTTCCAAAATTAACTATGATTTCATAATTTACAGAAACAAAGTTATTTTTAATATTCTAAAAAAAAGTATATTTAACTATCTTCCCCATAATAATAAAATAGTTGTCCCAGCTTCATGTTTAATCTGCTGAATATGATTGTACATTTTTTTAATTTTTAATTCTTTTAATTTATATATTTTTTTAGAGCATTCCGTGGTAAACACCTCTCTCTTATAGTTCGATTTCCAAACCATGGCAGACAGGTTGAGGACTTGGACATATGGTCTCATACAAATGATACAGTTGGTTCAGTACGACGATGTATTCTCAACCGTATTAAAGCAAATGTAGCCCATACAAAAATTGAACTCTTCGTGGGTGGTGAGCTAATAGATTCTGAAGATGACAGAAAACTAATAGGACAATTAAACTTAAAAGATAAATCAGTAAGTACATACATAATTTTCAAATACTCCCAAAGAATTAAACATTGAAGCTGTTTTTCATTCATTCAGTAAATGTTTAATGAGACTTATACACAGTTTTCTCCATTAAGTTTTTGGGTTATAACCCTGAAAAAGATAGGTATCATCACACTAGTATAGTGGAGAAAGTAAGACTACTAAATGTTTTTTTTTAACAGAACTTTTTAAATATTTCTAAAATTAAAGCATGAAATATTTTTTAGTCTTTTGATATAACAAATTTCTGTATTTTGTGGAAGTATTTTTTCCTGTCTTTGCTACTAATATATTCTGTCATTTTTAGGTGATTACAGCTAAACTTACCCAAGTAAGTTCCAATATGCCATCAAGCCCCGATAGTTCTTCTGATTCTTCAACTGGATCACCTGGCAACCATTGTAATCACTACAGTGATGGTCCCAATCCAGAAGTGGAAAGTTGTTTGCCTGGAGTGGTAAGTTAACACTATATGAGAAGCATTATACTTTCCTCTGCAAATATAAAGAAATGTGTGGAATGGGTTTTTTGGTAAGCATTTTACAAGTTCATAGATGTGGCAAATGTCAAATAAATATATACAGTTAAGTAGTAACTTCTGGATGGATTTTTTAAATGTTGGAGTTTAAAATAAAATTTCTCCATAGATACAGTACAATATTTGGGTAGAATCTGTTACAGTTGAACTATAACATACTATTAAATATATACTTGTAGGAAATTCTGCTATATTATAAGTCTTTGGAACTGTTTTTAAAGAAATATACAGTCTGCTGTCTTTCTCTAATTCTTAGTAATATTTTTCATACGTAAAGAATCAATAACTGCTTAATTTCTTCACATTTTCTCATCCCTCGACCTCTTAAGAATTGTCACAGCTGAAGTAACACCAGCTGCTTCCGTGTTAGAGGGTTGTGAGTCCCTTTAACAATGAGATTAGAGATTTATCAGCAGTCTTTACCCCTCAAGGGGTGAAATCCCTTTTGTATAAATGCTCTGTGAGATTTATAGTTTACAAAACAGTAGAACAACTGGTGCAAAGAAATTACTCAAAGTAGCTTGAGTAATTGGAAAACGTAATAAATTATTAAGTTTGCATCATAAGGGATCAGTGGATTTGGGAAAGTGAAAAGATGGGGAAGGCAGATAATTTCAGGTAGTAAGAATGCAAAAGATGTGATAGGTGGAAAGCTTATGTGGGGTTAGTGAATAGATTAATTTTAAATAACAAAAACCATTTAAACTTAAGTTATAGGTAAATCTTTTTTGTTTTCTGTATTCCAGATAATGTCACTGCATCCCAGATACATAGCTTTCCTTTGGCAAATTGCAGACTTAGGTAGCAATCTGAATATGCCACCTCTTAGGGATGGAGCAAGAATACTTATGAAACTTATGCCCCCAGGTAAGAAAATTGTCTGACTTTCTCCCATCCGCCCCCATCTTCTTCCACTCGATGTTGACAAGTACATGAGATAGAATATTTAGCATAAAACTGGCTGGCTCGGTTAGTGAGAGTATGTGACTCTTGATCTCAGGATTGTGAGTTCACACCCCCTTTGGATGCAGAGATTCCTTTAAAAAAATTTTTTTTAAGTATTTAGCATTTAATTTTTAAATTAGGTTTAGTAGACTAATGCACAATTCAGAAAGTCAAGATTCTTGGTAGGCTACACTGAAGAACAGTGAACTGCTACCTCACCCTCCCTGTGCTCCATTTCCCTATCAAAGAAACAACCTTTTTCAGCATTTAGCTTTTATTATTGCATATGCCTAGTTATTGGTAAATAATATGTTCAGATCATTTTTATGTCATTTGGGTATTGCATACTTTAGGCAAAAATATATTTCTTATTCCACATCCTTTTTTGGTCATCTCATTTTTTGCTTAAATCTTTATAAATGATTTACATTTTTAAAACTGTAAATATACATATATCAGGCTTAGTAAAATATGTTACTGACATTTCAAAAA
Organism: Zalophus californianus; assembly: GCF_009762305.2. Taxonomy (NCBI): domain Eukaryota; kingdom Metazoa; phylum Chordata; class Mammalia; order Carnivora; family Otariidae; genus Zalophus; species Zalophus californianus. Next base: position 402,172 of record NC_045613.1, on the reverse strand, counting down.
GGCTGCTAAAATATTTTCTTCTTTATTTTATTAATTTTTTTAAGTTTCTATTTCAATTCCAATATAATTAAATATGTTATTTTAGATTCAGGTATACAACACGGTGACTCAAGAGTTACGTGAAAATATTTTCATTTCCTAGGTTGTTTACACTTGTTTATTCTAGATTTTAAAATTCTGCCCTTATATTCACTTAGTTTTCTATGGCATTTATTACTAAATTTCTCACATTCCCTCTGGTAATTTCATAAAACAGTTTTCCACATGGTCCCATGTATCCTATTTTCTTGTTTTGTACAGATACCATTCTGCAACTTCTTTGTAATAGACCTTCTTTTGGTGAATCTTACTGTGTTTCTTTGTGATGTTTCTTTCTTGGGTCAGTCCTCACTTTACTAAAGTACATCCTCCTAATAAAGGATACATAAAGGGAAGCACATTTTTAAAAAGATTTTTCACTTGAATACAACTAAAATCTCACTCAGAGGAATGTATATATTTTTTGTTTCATTCTTTTTTTTACATGCAGTAGTTTCAGCACAGAGTTGAAGATTGAATATTTGTTCCATTATAGTTCAGTAGCATTGTTGGCTGTTGGAAGAATGAGCTGTTTATATGTTAACTTTCTGTCTGGAAAGATTGGGATTGTTTTGTTTTGTTTGTTTTGTTTCCCCGTGAGTTCTGAAATCTTATAATGAAGTCCCTTGGCGGGGGGATATGGGTGTGTGTCTTTTGTTGATGAGGGTTCAGTGGACCTCACTGGTGAAAACATTTATTTTTCCCTTTTTTCTTTCTTCATGGCCTTATTTGTGCTTTGGAAGGTTTTTGGGTTTTTGTGTTTTTTTGTTTTAGAATGTGCTGTTGTTTGTGTAGAATGTTGGTAAGTCTAATGTAAAATTTTGCCTTTCACACTATTATCGTTTTCCTTTTAAAAATTATTTTTGGGGGCTCCTGGGTGACTCAGTCCAATTAAACACCTTCCTTCAGCTCAGGTCATGATCCTGGGGTCCTAGGATCAAGCCCTGTATTGGTCTTCCTGGGGGCAGGGAGTTTGCTTCTCCCTCTCCAGCTCCCCTTGCTGTGTTCTCTATATAAAATAAATAAAATATTAAAAAAAAAAAAGATGAGAGGAAAATCCTTTTAAAGATTTTATTTATTTATTCATAAGAGAGAAGGAGGCAGAGGGAGAAGCAGGCTCCCCACTGAGCAGGGAGCCTGATGAGGGATTCAATCCCAGGACCCTGGGATCATGACCTGAGCCAAAGGCAGACGCTTAACCATCTGAGCCACGCAGGCACCCAAGCGGAAAATCCTTTTAAAAAAAATATTTGTGAATAACTCTTCAGTTGACTTTTAGTTTGTAACATTTTCATGATCTCTTTTTTCTGTTACTTCTTCATAGAGTTGTGTTTTTATTTTTATGAACATTTTACAGTGTTTCTGCTATATGTTCTGCAAAACCTCATGTCCTACAAAACCCTGTATTTGTTATTACTACTGAGATAATTACAAAATTCAGAAAAGTGGGTAGTACAAAACAAACTGTATGCAGTATATATGATATACATCTTCTTTTTCCATTCATCTGTCCATGGACATCCTGGGCTCTTTCCATAATTTGGCTGTTGTGGATATTGTTGCCATAAACATTGGGGTGCACGTGCCCCTCAGGATCACTACATTTGTATCTTTGGGGTAAATTCCCAGCAGTGCAATTGCTAGGTCGTAGGGTAGCTCTATTTTCAACATTTTGAGGAACCTCCATATTATTTTCCGGAGTGGCTGCACCAACATACATTCCCACCAGCACTGTAGGAGGTTTCCCCTTTCTCTACATCCTTGCCAACATCTCTTGTTTCCTGACTTGGTAATTTTAGCCATTCTGACTGGTGTGAGTAGGTATCTCATTGTGGTTTTGATTTGTATTTCCCTGATGCCAAGTGATGTTGAGCACTTTTTCATGTATCTTCTTCTTTGGATGTCTTCTTTGCAGAAATGTCGTCTTTGCAGAAATGTCTGTTCGTGTCTACTGCCAATTTCTTGGTTTGATTATTTATTTTTTCAGTGTGTTGAGTTTGGTAAGTTCTTTATAGATTTTGGATATTAGCCCTTTATCTGATACGTCATTTGCAAATATCTTCTCCCATTCTGTCGGTTGTCTTTTGGTTTTGTGGACTGTTTCCTTTGCTGTACAAAAGCTTTTTATCTTGATGAAGTCCCAGTAGTTCATTTTTGCCCTTGCTTCCCTTGCCTTCAGCAATGTTTCTAGGAAGAAGTTGCTGCGGCTGAGGTCGAAGAGGTTGCTGCCTGTGTTCTCCTCTAGGATTTTGACGGCTTCCTGATTCACATTTCAACCATTTTGAGTCTGTTTTTATGTGTGGTGTAAGGATAAGGTCCAGTTTCATTCTTCTGCATGTGCCTTCAATATTCCCAGCACCATCTGTTGAAGAGACTCTTTTTTCCATTGGATATTCTTTCCTGCTTTGATATTCAACTCCCAGCCCCGGGAGGTTCCCCACAGCATCCCATGAAGATTAGTTGATCATAGAGTTGAGGGTCCATTTCTGTGCTCTCTATTCTGTTCCATTGGTTTATGTGTCTGTTTTTGTGCCAGTGCCATACTGTCTTGATGATGACAGCTTTGTAATAGAGCTGGAAGTCCGGAATTGTGATGCCGCCAGCTTTGCTTTTTTTTTTCAACATTCTTCTGGCTATTCGGGGTCTTTTCTGGTTCCATACAAATTTTAGGATTATTTGTTCCATTTCTTTGAAAAAAGTGGATGGTATTTTAATGGGGATTGCATTCAGTGTGTAGATTGCTCTAGGTAGCATTGACATCTTCACAATATTTGTTCTTCCAGTCCATGAGCATGGAACGTTTTTTCATTTCTTTGTGTCTTCCTCAATTTCTTTCATGAGTATTCTATAGTTTTCTGAGTACAGATTCTTTGCCTCTTTGGTTAGATTTATTCCTAGGTATCTCATGGTTTTGGGTGCAATTGTAAATTGGATCAACTCCTTAATTTCTTCTTTCTTGCTGGTGTATAGAAATGCAACTGATTTCTGTGCATTGATTTTATAACCTGCCACTTTTACTGAATTCCTTTATGAGTTCTAGCAGTTTTGGGGTAGAGTCTTTTGGGTTTTCCACATAGAGTATCATATCATCTGCAAAAGGTGAAAGTTTGATTTCTTCGTTGCCAATTCAGATGTCTTTGATTTTGCTTTGTTGTCTGATTGCTGAGGCTAGAACTTCTAGTACTGTGTTGAAGAGCAGTGGTGATAGTGGACATCCCTGCCAAGTTCCTTACCTTTGGGGAAAAGCTCTGTTTTTCCCCATTGACCTATGGGTTTTTCAAAGATGGCTTTTAATGATATTGAGGTGTGTACCCTCTATCCCTACACTGTGAAGAGTTTTAATCAAGAAACGTTGCTGTACTTTGTCAAATGCTTTTTCTGCATCTCTTGAGAGGATCATATGATTCTTGTTCTTTCTTTTGTTAATGTATTGTATCACATTGATTGATTTGCGGGTATTGAACCAACGTTGCAGCCTAGGAATAAATCCCACTTGGTGGGTGGTGAATAATCCTTTTAATGTACTGTTGGGTCCTATTGGCTAGTATTTTGGTGAGAATTTTTGTATCCATGTTCATCAGAGATACTGGTTTATAATTCTCCTGTTGGTGTGGTCTTTGGTTTTGGCATCAAGGTAATGCTGGCCTCATAAAATTGAGTTTGGAAGTTTTCCTTCCATTTCTATCTTTTGAAACAGCTTCAGAAGAAAAGATACTAATTCTTCTTTAAATGTTTGGCAGAAGCCATCCAGCCCTGGGCTCTTGTTTGTTGGGAGATTTTTGATTACGGCTTCAATTTCCTTGCCTGTTAGGGTCTGTTCAGAACAGTTTTCCGTTTCTTCCTGTTTCAGTTTTGGTAGTTCATACGTCTCTAGGAATGCATCCATTTCTTCCAGATTGCCTAATTTGTTGGCATATAGTTGCTCATAATATGTTCTTATAATTGTATTTCTTTCTTGTTGGTTATGATCTCTCCTCTTTCATTCATGATTTTATTTACTTGGGTCCTTTCTCTTTTCTTTTGGATTAAGTCTGGCCAGGGGTTCATCAGTCTTACGAATTCTTTCAAAGAACCAGCTCCTAGTTTTGTTGACCTGTTCTGCTGTTCTTTTGGTTTCTATGTCATTGATTTCTGCTCTGATCTTTATTATTTCTCTTCTGCTGAGGTTAGGCTTTATTTGCTGTCCTTTCTCCACCTCCTAGTTTTAGGATTAGGTTGTGTATTTGAGACCTTTCTTGTTTCTTGAGAAAGGCTTATAGTGCTATATACTTTCCTCTTAGGACCTCCTTTGCTGCATCCCAAATATTTTGAACAGTTGTGTTTTTTTCATTTGTTTCCATGAATTTTTTTAATTCTTCTTTAATTTCCTGGTTGACCCAGGAAATTCATTCAAAATTCATTCTTTAGTAGGATGCTCTTTAGCCTCCATATATTTGAGTTCTTTCCAACTTTCCTCTTGTGATTGAGTTCTAGTTTCAAAGCATTGTGGTCTGAAAATATGCAGAGAATGCATCTTTTGGTGCCAGTTGAGACCTGATTTGTGACCCAGATGTGATCTGATCTGGATAATGTTCCATCGGCACTAGAGAAAAATGTGTATTCTGTTGCTTTGGGGTGGAATATTCTGAATATATCTATGAAGTCCATCTGGTGCAGCGTGTCATTTAAAGCCCTTCTTTCCTTGTTGATCTTTTGCTTAGATGATCTGTCCATTTCAGTGAGGGGGGTGTTAAAGTCCCCTTCTATTACTATATTATTGTTGATGTTTCTTTTTGTTATTAATCGGCTTATATAATTGGCTGCTCCCATGTTAGAGGTATAGATATTTACAATTGTTAGATCTTCTTGTTGGACAGACTCTTTTAAGTATGATACAGTGTCCTTCCTCATCTCTTACTATAGTCTTTTGTTTAAAATCTAATTTGTCTGATGCAAGGATTGCCTACCCCAGCTTTCTTTTAGTGTGCATTAGCATGGTAACTGGCTTTCCACCCCCTCACTTTCAAATCTGGAGGTGTCTTTCAGTCTAAAATGTCTGCAAGAGAGAGCATATCAATGGGTCTTGTTTTTTTATCCCAATCTGATACACTGTGTCTTTTGATTGGGGCATTTAGCACATTTACATTCAGAGTAACTATTGAAAGATATGAATTTATTGCCATTGTATCACCTGTAAGGTGACTGTTACTGTATATTGTCTCTGATCCTTTCTGGTCTGTTACTTTTAGGCTCTCTCTTTGCTTAGAGGGCCCCTTTCAGTATTTCTTGTAGGGCTGATTGAGGTTCGCAAATTGTTTTAGTTTTTATTTGTGCTGGAAGCTTTTTATCTCTCCTGTTTTCAGTGTAATGCCTAGCTGGATATAGTATTCTTGGCTGCATATTTTTCTCATTTAGTGCTCTGAATATATCATGCCAGTCCTTTCTGGCTTGCCAAGTCTCTGTGGATAGGTCTGTTGCCAATCTCATGTTTCTACCCTTATAGGTTACAGAACCCTTGTGGTAAGCTGCTTTCAGGATTTTCTCTTTGTCTCTGAGATTTGTAAGTTTTACTATTGGATGTCTAGGTGTTGACCCTATTTTTATTGATTTTGAGAGGGGTTCCCTCTGCCTCCTGGATTTTGATGCCTGTTTCCTTCCCCAAGTTAGGAAAGTTCTCCACTGTCATTTGCTCCAATATACCTCTGCCTCTCTCTTCTTCTGGGATCCCAATTATTCTAATATTGTTTTATCTATGGTATTTATCTCTTTAATTCTCCCCTTGTGATCCAGTAGTTATCTTTTTCTCAGCTTCTCTATTCTCCATCATATGGTCTCCTCTATCACTAATTCTCTCTTCTACCTCATTTATCCTAGCAATTAGAGCCTCCATTTTTTATGGCACCTCATTAATAGCCTTTTTGATTTTGACTTGGTCAGATTGCTCTAGAAAGGGATTCTCTGGTATCTTCTATGCTTTTTTCAAGCCCAGATAGTATCTTTATAATCATCATGCTGAACTCTAGTCCCAACATCTTACTAATGTGCATGTTGATGAGGTCCCTGGCAGTGAGTACTGCCTCTTGTTCTTTTTTTTGAGGTGAGTTTTTCCGTTTTGTCATTTTGTCCAAAGAAGAATAGGTGAAGGAGAGAACAAAATGCTAAAAAGGTAACAGTGACCCCAAAGAAGTATACACTGAACAAATCAGATGAGACCTGAAACGGGGTGGGGGTGATGATCAGGCTGGTGAATAGAACAGAGCCACACACTAGATTTTGGGTGTATTTTGGTCTGTTAGAAGAAACTGCTTCCCAAAATTTTAAGAAAGAAAAACATATATGTATATATACACACAAAAATAACATTAAATACAGTGAAGCGTTAGAATATGACTGTAAAATGAAAATTTAAAAATTTCAGAAAAGGAATTGATAAGTTGGTTGAAAAAGGAAAAAAGTATTCAAAAAAAGAAAAAAGGAAAAAATAAAAATTAAGAAAATTAAAGTTGAAAGACTAAAGAATTATGGTCAAAAAGCCTTGAATTCTATGTGCTGTATTTCCCTAGTACTGCAGTTTTGCAGTTCTTGGTCTTGGCTGGATATTCTTACTGATCTTCTGGGGGAGGGGCCTGTTGCAGTGATTCTCAAATGTTTTTGCCCGAGGCGGAATTGCACCACGCTTGCCAGGGGCCAGCCTCAGTAATCTTCTCAGGTTTGCTGTGGTAGCTTTTGTTCTCCGAAGGCTTTCCGTTCAGCGTTAAGAGGAGAATGAAAATGGCGGCCTCTCAGTCTCTGGCCCCTGAGAAGCCTAGGGCTCGGGCCCCACTCCTCAGTGAGCCCTCAGAGAAAAACAGTCACTCCTGTCTCCCTGGTCTCCAGCCACACTCTGTGCTCACCCGGCCTGTGACCGAGCATTTCTGTCTCTGGCACATGACCCTGTTTGGCATCTCCAAACCCAGCATATTCTGCGGTGCGGTCCCGCACCGCTCCTCCCAGGGGAGGACAGGGAGTCTACCCATATCTGCTGCTTGTTGGGTCCCAGCTGGAAGAGCAGTGGCCTGAATGTGCCGCGGATCATGGTTTATGGCAACCGTGAGCTGAGAGCTAGCTCCTCAACTCCGTCTCTGCAGCTGGCTTCCCTACTCTGATCCTTGGGAGCTCTGCCGCCCTCAGGCATCCCCAGTCTTTCTGTGACCCCGAGGGTCCTGAGACCACACTGTCACAGTGAGGGTTCCACCCTCCTGCTTAGCCATTGGAGTGACGTCACTCAGCGGAGCCGACTTCTAAAAGTTCGATTTTGTGCTCCACGGCTCTACCACTTGCCAGTAGCCGGCTGGTGGAGGCCCCCTACCCACCGTGGTCTGTCTTCCCAAATACCACCTCGGATTTGCTTCTCTGCACATCCTACCTTCCAGAAAGTGGTCGCTTTTATGTTCAGAGAGTTGCTGCTATTCTTTTCTTCCATCTTGTGTTGAGTTCGTAGGTGTTCAGAATGGTTTGATCCCTATCTAGCTGAATTTCTGGAACCAGACGAAATTTAGGTCTCCTGCTCCTCCGCCATCTTGTTTAGCTCAGGTGTTTAGAAAAAATTTTTTAAATGGCCAGATAAAATTTTTGGCATTCTGCCAAGAGGCATAATGAAGAATATTACATTGGAGCTTATGTAAGGAGAGAGAACAAATTTCTACAAACTTTTTTTTTTTCAAGATTTTTATTTATTTGACAGAAAGCAGAACTGGGAAGTGGCAGGCAGAGGGAGAAAACAAGCTCCCCGGGCACCTGGGTGGCTCAGATGGTTAAGCGTCTGCCTTCGGCTCAGGTCATGATCCCAGGATCCTGGGATCGAGTCCCACATCGGGCTCCCAGCTCCCTGGGAGCCTGCTTCTCCCTCTGCTTCTCTCTCTCTCTCTCTTTTTCTGTCATGAATAAATAAATAAAATCTTAAAAAAAAAAGTTTAAAAAAAAGAAAACAAGCTCCCCACTGAGCAGGGAGCCAGATGTGGGGCTCCATTCCAGGACCCTGAGTTCATAACCTAAGCTAAAACCAGATGCTTAACCAACTGAACCACCCAGGTGCCCCCCAACACAAAAGCTTTTTATTAGCAAAATTCTAACTTTAAAAATAATAGAGTGCAGTTTTTTAAAATACTGGTCTGAGTGTGAGAATAACGGAATTTTGGGGAGGGGTATGATTTTATCTAAGTGGGCTCAAAGTTTGTGTTTCCTATCAAAATGTTGCAAGTAATTATTTGTTATTGCTGATCAGTAAAGCCTAAATTTTATGTATTTTATCTCTGATGTGGTAGGTACTGCTGGTTATCATTCCATGAATAGTGCATGAAAGGAATTTATAGAATTCTCTTCATCCTTTTGTTAGCATCCTTTAGTATTTGACTTTTAGTATGTCAGTACATTGGAGATTAATCACTTTGAAATTTAGGCTAAATGGAAGCTCCTCAGTTGCACAAATGTATTTTAAAATATTGAGATTTTCTTTACACTTATATCAACATTTGAAAAATGCTACAAATTTGTAGCAGGTATATTTTCCAGCTCTGACTCTAAAATTTTTTATACAGTTTGTATAGAAATGCATATCTCACCCTTTGTTTTAACATGATAGCAACAGGAAATGTATAGTCCTTGACATTACTTGTGAATTAAACAATGTTGGCATCTAAATGACTTCACTGTTTTTCATTTAAAGCATTGTTTTTGCCTTATGATTTATCGGTTAAATTTATTAAGAAACGAGGGCAGAGACTGCGGATTAATTATATTTCCAATTTGGGGGGCAGAACTCATTTGGTCTTATAATGTCAGGCCAATTGGTGATTACAGCGGCTCTCAATAAGAATCAGAATTGCGGTCCTGGGTGGACTGGGTGGCTCAGTCATTAAACGTCTGCCTTCAGCTCAGGTCATGATCTCAGGGTCCTGGGATAAGCCCCACATCAGGCTTCCTGCTCAAGTGGAGAGCCTGCTTCTCCCTCTCTCTCTGCCACTCCCTCTGCTTGTGCTCTCTCACTCCCTCTCTGACAAATAAATAAAATCTTTAAGAAAACACACAACAGAATTTAGTACCCTTATTCTTTCTGGTCCTCTTAAGATGCTTTTGAACAGCAATATCTTTCTTAGTCAAAGTGTAGAGATCCTCAGGAAGATCAAGAGCAAGTCCTCTGGACTTAAGTTTTTATTATCTGTTTACAAAATGTGGTTGTGCAACACTATGGGAGTTTCTCAGGATCACACTGATTTGTGATGCCCTTCTGGGCCAGTTTATACACCTGCTCCTTCACATCATCAGACCTCAATTTCAACTTGAGCCACCAGGAGCGTGCATGCTACCCATGATCAAAGGAAAAAGCTATTGTCTTCTTTACCATTAAAAATAATCTTTTTTTTTTAATCTTTTTTGTCCTGTTATAAAACCTACTCTTTGTGTTGCAGTAATTTTAAAGCTACACAGAGTGATATAAAGAACTTGCAGGGGCGGGGCACATGGGTATCTCAGTCAGTTAAGCGTCTGCCTTCAGCTCAGGTCACAATCCCAGAGTCCTGGGATCAAGCCCCGCATCCGGCTCCCTGCTGGGCGGGGAGCCTGCCTCTTCCTCTCCTTCTGCTGCTCCCCCTGCTTGTGCTGTCTCACTCTCTCTGTCAAATAAATAAATAAAATATTAAAAAAACAAAAAAAAAAAAACAACTCTCAGGAGCACCTGGGTGGCTGAGTCAGTTAAGCATCTGGCTTTGGCTCAGGTCATGATCTCAGGGTCCTGGGATCCAGCCCACGTCAGGATCTCTGCTCCACAGAGAACCTGCTTCTCTTTTCCCACTGTTCTTGCTCACTGTCGTGCCATCTCTCTCAAAGAAATAAAATCTTTAAAAAAAATCAACTTCCAAATACTCTTCCATATTCAGTAATGGTTAACATTCTGGCACATTTGCTGTATCATTATGTAATTTTTCTAACTTCCTGTGAAAAAGTTACAGACACCTATACCTTTTTACCTAAACATCTCAGTGTGTATTTCCTAAGCACAAGAACATTGTCTTACATAACCTCCTCTTTCCAGACACTGGCAACCACATTCTACTTTGTTTCTTTTGAGTTTGACTTCTCTAGATAATCCCATATAAGTGGATTCATACAGTATTTGTCTTTATATGACTGGCTTATTTCACTTAGCATAAGGATAAGTTCCTCCATGTAGTATTGTCAGAATTGAATTTCTTTTTAAGGCTGAATGTGTATTTCACTGTATGTGTATTACAGTTTTGTTCCATTCATCTGCTAGTAGACACTTAGGTTGTGTCCACTGTTATGAATAATGCTGTTGTGAACATTTGTGTACTAGTTTTTTAGGGTTTTTTGGATATATACTGGGGAGAGAAATTGCTGGATGATTTAGTAACTCCATGTTTAACATATTGGGGAACTGCCAAACTGTTTTCCAAAGTGGTGGCACCATTCCTAGTCCACAAGTAAAGTATAAGGGACCCAGTTTTTCCACGTTTCACTGATAACTATTATTGTTTTTCAGTTTGTCATACTAGTTGTGGTAAAGGATCATCTTACTGAGGTTTTCATTTGCATTTCCTTGATGACTAATGGTGTTAAGTGTTTCTTCATGGGCTTACCAGCCATTGTGTATCTTTAGAGAAATGTCTGTTAATAGCCTTTTGCTTACTTTTGAAGTGGTTTTTTAAAATTGAATTTTAAATGTTATAGTACATTCAGATAGAAGTCCTTTATCAGATACACAACTTACAAATATTCCTTCCCATTTTGTGCATTTTCTTTTTAGTTTATAAGTTTACTTTTATGCACACAAGATTAATTTTGATATAGTCCCGTTAATCGGTTTTTCTTCTTGTAACTTGTGCTTTTAGCATCATATGTAAGAAATTTTTGTGTAATCTGAAATCATGACGATTTACCGATGTATTTTCTTTTGAGAAGGGATTATCTTTTTAGTTTTATCTCTTCAATTTTTTGTAAATCTCACATCTTTATACAAAAGGAAAATGCAAAGCTTTTTTACTGTTAGATATACATTAGGAAAGTTGTTTCTTTTAAGCGGTACCTCAGTTTTCTTTTAAAAACCAAAAACAAATGGTTCGTCTTATGGGGCAAGTAATTGAGAACTTGGTGGCAGGAGCTTGTGTTGTTTATGTTTCAGGAAGAACTTACTCCTCGGTGTTGTGCGGTTTTTTTGTTTGGGGGTGTGGGTTTTTTGTTTGTTTTTTGTAGGTTTTTTCCTGTCTCCAGTGGGTGAAGGAGGAATAGTTGATTTGAGATCTCTGGATAGGAAAACTTCCCTTCGTGTTTTGGATTGACTGTTAAAGAACCCTGGTTGAACTAGTCCAGGTCTGGTTATATTTTAACAGTTAATCTTAGAACTCAGCTTAACTGATATTTATTGATGATGTTTTATAATGAAGATAATACTCTTTAGTATATTAAATGTGAAATATTAACATATGAATTACATTTTACTTTAATCTGTGTTTTCTTTGCAGATAGCACAACAGTAGAAAAATTAAGAGCCATTTGTTTGGATCATGCAAAACTTGGAGAAAATAACCTTGGACCATCTCTTGAATCACTTTTCTTTGGTCCTTCTGCCTCCCGAGTGCTATACCTAACAGAGGTTCATTTTAGTATTTTTCAAAGTTAATTTTTACATCATATGGTAATACAAAGAATATGCATAAGAATGTAATCTTGTGAAATATTTAAGAATTTTTTAGTACTGATGATAAGGAAAATAGAAGTTATAAATTGTTTTTTTAACATCTTTTAATACAGCCCCCTTCTCTTTTTTTTCCAGGTCGTTTATGCCTTGTTAATGCCTGCTAGTGCACCTTTGGCAGATGATTCCTCTGACTTTCAATTTCACTTCTTGAAAAGTGGTGGCTTACCTCTTGTACTGAGTATGTTAACAAGAAATAACTTCCTGCCAAATACAGATACAGAAACTCGAAGGGGTGCTTACTTCAATGGTCTTAAGATAGCCAAACTGTTGTTAACTGCCATAGGCTATGGCCATGTTCGAGCTGTAGCAGAAGCTTGTCAGCCAGTTGTAGAAGGTGCAGATCCCATAACACCGGTAATAAAATTTTTTAGATTGTTAAGGTTTATGGTTAGAGAATATAAGATCAGTTCAATCTATTGTTATACTTGTGTTAAAATGTAAATACTCTCTAGTGATTACAGTGATCTCATAGGACACTTTGTTACCCTTAAGTCTTTTGAGTTGTTTTCAGTTGTTTAAGTCTGAAAAACTCACCTGAATTTTTTATTAACTGATAACTGAAAGATATATAAAGACAGGTGGTTATAAAAGGAAAAGATTTAATTGGTATATTTCCCATCTCTTCTCCGACTCTGAAAAACATAACCACCATAAGTGACAAAAACTCTTCTCTGCCATGCTATCATCCTGATGAACATCACTGAATGTTCTCAGGATACACTGAGATTTGATGCAAGGGTTGAATGTGTCATTCACTTCACACTAAATTTTAGTTCATTCATTAGTTTTATTAAATTACTCACTGAAAATAAAATGCTTTAAGGATAGATTTTTTTAGAAATAGATTGGTTTTTCATCACAGAAATTTGAATAATAACTAGATATTTGATACTTAGAATTATCATTAATTTGGGTGGGATAATAGTATTATGGATTTTGTTTCAAAGAAGAGTCATATGCTGAGGTATTTTAAATAAAATATAATGTCTGAGACTTTTCTCTAACATAATTCTTGGGAGGTATGGTCAGACTGAGTTGAAGATTCAGTGAAAAAATCTGACTTTTTGTTGATAATTATAGATGCTAGATAATGGGTTCTTTAGGGTAATTTATATTCTTCTATCTACTTCTTTTTCCATCTTCCTCTTTTTTATAATTTTGCAATGTTGTATTAATAAAAAGATTAAAAGAATAATGTGATTTTGTACAGCAAATTTTAAGATTTTTTTTATTTGAGAGACAGCGAGAATTAGAGCACAAGCTGGGGGAGCGGCAGAGGGAGAGGGAGAAGCAGACTCCTGCTGAGAAGGGAGCCCCATGCGGGGCTCAATCCCAGGACTTCAGGATCATGACCTGAGCTGAAGGCAGATGATTACCAACTGAGCCACGCAGGAATCCCTGCAAATTTTATTTTTTATTTTTTATTTTAAAGGTTTTACTTATTTTTTCATGAGAGACAGAATGAGAGAGAGAGGCAGAGGGAGAAGCAGGCTCCCCATGGAGCAGGGAGCCTGATGTGGGACTTGATCCCCGGACCCTGGGATCAGGACCTGAGCTGAAGGCAGACACTTAACCAATGAGCCACCCAGGCACCCACCACAAATTTTAAAAAGAAAATTACAATGCTCTATTTTCATTCCCAAGTTTAATGTTTTATATTGTGGGTCTGCATGTTTAATGGTCAAATATGCTGTATCATTTAATCATCAATATTAGACATATTTGGTGGATTACTCTTACTACCTATTTTGTACGTGAAAATTAAGATCTAAAGAGATGAACTATTTTGGCCTCAGTAATAAAATGACCTGAAAGTTCAACTCTGTGAAGAGGCAGGCTGACTCTAAAACTATACTTTCAACTACGTCTGGTTTTTTGTTTGAAATTTCATATTAATAGCACCAGGCAATTGGACCTCCAAGCGTTTATTGAAGAATTTAAATAATTAATATTATATATACATATACAATAAATAATACATTAAGTAAAACTGTAAACTGATCTGATTGGAGGTTAGAAAAAAACTAGAAGTATTTTATCTAGTTATTTTGCTTTGGCCACCTTTGTGTCTATAGGAAGAACTTCACAAACCCTTGAATTTCTTAAAGTACCTCTTTTTAAAAATATATACTTAGATTTTTTTGAGAGAGACAGAGAGAGAGCAAGCAGGGGTAAGGGAGAGGCAGTGGGAGAGGGGGAGAGAATCTCTGGCAGACTCCATTCCTAGCACAGAACCCAGTGAGGGGCTTTACCTTAAAATCCTCAGATCATGAATTGAGCCAAAATCACTTAACCGACCAAGCCAACTAGGCGTCCCTAAAAATATTTCTCAATAAAACTTTACTGTGAAAGAAAAGTAGAATGGGGTGATGAAGGTGTAGAAATTTTAGCATGCTGGGGCGAGAAGCTAGAGCACACATAGCAAAAGTACCCTTGTGTAGGAACATCTTGAAGACTGAAAGGGAAAGAATTAAGGTATAAATTTAAAGATTAGAGGAGGAGAAATTGAAGATGTATTTATCTGGAACCCTCATTTTTCTCATGTGATATAATGACAGGTATAGCCAGGAGGGCTGGGGAAAGAATGTATCTGGAAACATGTAAAGCATTGCTCAAAGCTGTGTCATTTATCTTCTGCAATTGGAAGTGAACTCAGTTGTAGAAACAATATTAAATTTATCTGAGAGTGGAGTTTGCAGTAGAGTATCATCACTCCAGAAGGTAACTAAGAGAAGTCTACAGTGTTAGCGATCTGAAATGCTTTTTCTGCAGATCACCATAAATTGTAGAGTGGATACATGGAAGGATTACATCCTAAGAGAGTGTTGATGGATGAGGAACAGAGGGTCAGGCTTTTATAGTGTACAAATACTTGAAAATGTGCTTATGTATAAGATTTTTACTCCCAAGTAAAAATGTTAACTTCTACAGATTAATCAAGTTACGCATGATCAAGCAGTGGTGCTACAAAATGCCCTTCAGATTATTCCTAATCCATCATCTGAGTGCATGCTTAGAAATGTATCCATACGTCTTGCCCAGCAAATATCTGATGAGGTTAGTATAAAACTGAAAGCTTGGGGTCTGGGGTGGTTTATTTTTTATTATTCTTGATACGGTATCTGTTTACTCATAATTAAATGAAGATTATCACAATCTAGGGCTAAGTATTCTAGACCATAATTTTATTTTATTTCAGCTTAAATTTCATAAAATTCTACTTACTAAAGTTATCTACTAATATTCATACTTTTGAAAGTACGTTTTAAACAGGCTGTTTGAGATATCATGTATATTGCATGAACTAGGTCAAAATAAACCATGTGGTGAGTTTAAAGTAATGGTATAGTCAGGAAAACAACATTTTCATCAACCCCAGAAGTTTTCTCCTGGCTCTAAGCAACCACTGCTCTGCTTTTTATCATTATAGAGTAGTTCTCTGTTTCTTAAATTTTGCACAAATGTGATCATTTGTGTACTCTTTTATGTCTAAATTATTCCAGTCAGCATGATTTTAAAATGTCGCAGTCATTTATGTGTGTGTGGTTTATTCCATTTTGAGTGGTACTACATTTTATGGTCATCCTACATATTCTGTTCATAGACATTAGGATTATTTCTAGTTTTTTACTATTGCGAATAAAACTGTTTATTTTGAAAATTCTCCAAATCACGCGTGCTTTGGTTAGCTGATTTTTTTCTTACCTATTAAACACATAGGAATTGAATGACTGACTGGGTGACTTGGTTTTCCTCTGTTTTAAAAATTCTTAAGAAAAATATCTATAGAGCCAGAATAGATCTTAACCTGAAGCATACTTAGGCTGTAGCTGATAAATGTGTTTTATTTCATCAGCATAAATTTTATGACTTGAGGTGAAGATTTAAAAAAATGGGGACAAAAGCTACTTTAGATATTAAAGACAGTGTGGAACATATTTGTGTTCTTAAAGCCATTTATACTACTATCAAAAAGAGAAATGTTTTGTTTTCTGATAACTTTACTTGATATTTTGTCAGCATTTTTAAGTATTAATTTTCTTTCAGGCTTCAAGACACATGCCTGATACTTGTGTAATTAGAGCTATACAAAAAATCATCTGGGCATCAGGATGTGGGGCATTAGATTTGGTATTTAGCCCAAATGAAAAAATCACAAAAATTTATGAGATGGTAAGAATTACTACAAAACTATATTGCTTTTATATAAAAGTTAATTGTGCACTAAATTTTCATCATCTCTGCCATCTTTTAAAGACCAGGTTATTTGTATCTATTAGTTTTGGTGGGGGGGTTGTAGGTTTTTTTATTGTATTTTATGTATCTGACAAAGAGAAAGAGTGCACACGTGCACACCCTCACACAAGCTGGGGGAGGGGCAGACAGAGAGGGAGAAGTAGGCTCTCTGCTAAGGAGGGAGCCCGATGATGCAATGCTTAATCCCAGGACCCTGGGATCATGACCCGACCCGAAGGCAGACACCTAACCCACTGAGCCACCCAGGGCCCCTATTAATTTAAAGTAAACTTACAGCTATAATTAAGATGACAATATATAATTTTATTTTGAAAATAAAACACTTAAGTGTGTCTTAAAGAGTAATTTATTCTTGATTCTAACTTTACAGACCCCCAGTGCAAGCAGTGAGCCAGACATGGAGGATGAACAGGTTTGCTGTGAAGCATTGGAAGTGATGACATTATGTTTTGCTCTGATTCCAACAGCCCTGGATGCACTTAGTAAAGAAAAAGCCTGGCAGACATTTATCATTGACTTATTATTGCACTGTCCCAGCAAGTAAGTGATTTTTTTTTTTAATTTAGAAGAAGGTTGACCTTTTTCTTTTAAGCAGAAAGGAATTAGTTTTGATCATAATTTGTCTCAGAAGTCAAATAAGGAAATCTTTTGGTTGTCTACATAGTACTTTGATATTTAGGAAACTTGTATTTAACATGTTTCACTTAACCTAAGTGGACAGTTCAGTGGCCTTAAGAACTTTTATTAAAAGTGTCATGCAGTCATCACCACTATCCTATTTTTCATTATCCAGACAAATTTTTTTAAGTCATAATTCCCATTTTCCAAACCTTCTATCCCTTGGTTTACCTCTGATTTATATACTACCTCTGTGAACTTGCCAATTAGAAGTACCTCACGTAAAAGGAATCACACAGTATTAGTCCTGTTGTGCTTGGATTGTTTCATAGAGCATAATGTTCTCAAAGTTCATCCATGTTGTAGCAAATTGCAGAATTTCCTTCCTTTTTAAAGCTGAATGATCCATTGTCTGTATATACCATGTTTTTGCTTATAAAGTTCATCTGTTGTTGGATACTTGAGTTGTTTCCACTCTTGGGTATTGTAAATGCTGCTGCTATGATAATTGCTGTGAACCTAGGTATCTGTTTGAGTACCCATTCTCAGTTCTTTTGAGAATGTGCCTTGGAAATAGATATTACTTGGTAATTCTATGTTAAACTTTTTGAGGGTCCACAAAACTGAAGTGGCTCACTGTATTCTATTGCCACAAGCAATGTACAGAGATTCCTTTTTCTCCATATCCTCTCCCAGGCTTGTTATTTTTTAACTTTCTTTAAAATAGTAGCCCTCCCAGTGGGTATTACATAACATTTTATGATTGTTTTGATTTTTATTTCCGAATATGGTGTTGAGCCTTTTTTTTCATGTGCTGCTATGTCTAGTGTGGAGAAATGTCTTTTTAAATCCATTTTTAGGGGTGCCTGGATGGCTCGGTTGAGCATCTGCGTTCAGCTTAGGTCCCAGGGCCCTGGAATCAAGTCCAGCATCAGACTCCCTGCTCAGCTGGGAGTCTGCTTCTCTGTCCCCTCCCTCCATCCCCCTCTCTGTGGTCTTTCTCTCTCTCAAATGAATAAATAAGATCTTTTAAATAAGTAAATCCATTCTGAAACTGGATTGTTCATATGAATCTTAGGATAGGTTTTCCCCATTTCAGCAGTAAACACCATTGGAATTTTGAAAGGCATTACATTAAATCTATTGATTCATTTGGTAGTATTGACATCTTAATATGAAGTCTTTCGATGCATCAACACATGTCTTTTATTTAGGTTTTCATTTCTTTCAACACAGTTGCTCCTTTTTAGTTATGTTTGTTTATTCTTGAGTATTTTGTCCTTTTTGCTGCTATTGTAGGTAGCTGCTGTTTTTTTCCTAATTTCTTAATTGTTTTGAATTGTTCATTGATACTATGTAGAAATTCAAGTTTTATACTTAGTGTTTTGCTGAATTCAGTTTCTTTATGAATACTTCAGAATTGTATTAGTATATGAAACCATGCCTTTTACAAATATAGTTTTACTTGCATCTCCCCAATTTTTTTTCTTTAAAGATTTTATTTATTTATTTGACAGAGACAGACACAGCTAGAGAGGGAACACAAGCAGGGGGAGTGGGAGAGGGAGAAGCAGGCTTCCCGCCAAGCAGGGAGCCCGATGCGGGGCTCGATCCCAGGACCCTGAGATGATGACCTGAGCCAAAGGCAGAGGCTTAATGACTGAGCCACCCAGTCGCCCCTCCCCAATTTTTATGTTCATTTGCCTTTGCTTTGCTTTATGCTTTCCTATATTGAATAGAAGAGGTGATATTAGACATCCTTGTCTTGTTACTGATATAGAAAGCTTTTAGTCTTTTATCAACGAGTATAATACTAAGTCAAAGCTTTTCATATAGGATCTTTATCCTGTTGAGACTTTCTTTTTATTCTTTCCTCATTAAACGTTTTTATCATGAAAAGGTTACAATTTATTTAAGTTTTTTTCTGAATCAGATGAGATGAGTGCAGTTTTTTCCTTCATATTTATGTGATGTGTAAAAAGTTGTTTTTTTTTTTTTAAGATTTTATGTATTTATTTGTCAGAGTGAGAGATAGCACAAGCAGGGGAGCCGCGGCAGAGGCAGAGGGAGAAGCAGGCTCCCCACTGAGCCAGGAACCCAGTATGGGGCTCGATCCCAGACCCTGGGATCATGACCTGAGCTGAAGGCAGCTGCTCAACTGAGCCACCAGATGCCTTCAAAAATAGTTTTATTAAAATAAAAATAGATTTATTAAAATAAAATGTACTGATTTGTATGTTGAAACTGTCTTGCATTATTAGGATAAATCTCACTTGGTCATTGGGTATAATATTTTTAATATACTTACAAATTTGATAATGTTTTGAGGAATTTTAATATTTTTATTATGGTAAAAAATACATAACATTTTTATCCACTTTAAATTGATAGTTTTATATTAAATATGTTTATGTGATTTCAAGAAACTGTAGAATTATTTCATCTTGCAGAAGTGAAACAGTATATTCACTAAATGCTAATTTACCCACGCACAGCATCACCAGTACTCCCCTTTGGAACACTTTTACTCTGCGTTTCTACGATTTTGGCTACTTTAGATTCTTCGTATGGTTGGAATCATATAGTATTTTGTCACTGAGTTAACTGCTTTATGTCATGTTCTGGACGTTTTTCCATATTGTAGCATGTGACAGGATTTCCCCCCCTTTTTAAGGCTACATAAAATTTCTCTGTATATATTATCACGTATTCTTTATTCATTCATGTGTTGATAGACATTTGTGTTGCTTCCATCTCTTGGCTGTTGTGAACAGTTCTTTGATGAACGTGGATGTGCAGACATCTCTTCAAGAGCGTACTTTGAATTCTTTTACATATATACCCAGAAGTGGGATTGCTGGGTCATAGTTAATTCTATTTTTAGTATTTTGAGGAATCTCGGTACTCTTTTTCATAGTCACTGCACCATTTTACATTCCTCCCAACAATGCACAAGGGTTCCAATTTTTCTACATGTTTGATGGCACGTATTGTTTTGATAGTAGTCATCCTAGTGAGTGCAAACTGACATCTCATTGTGTTTTGATTTGCATTTCACTTATGAGCTCCTTTTCATAGGCTTGTTGGCCCTTCTGAGATTATTTGTATTTCTTTTCTTAAGGGGTTATTGGTCTTTTTTATTATACAGTATCTTTGACTTTGTTGTCATCATGATTTTGGCATTATGGAATAAATTTCTGTAGTTCCTCCCTTTAAATTGTTAACAAGAAATGACTGATTTGTTTTCATTCTTCTTTAATAGTATTCACCAGTGAACCTTTTTCTGCTCCTAGGATTTGTTTTCTTTTTTTTTTTTCTTTTCTTTTTTATCTTTAGTAGGCCTGCCTGCTCCCCCCTCCCCCGCTCCGCCATGTAGGGCTTGAACTCACGACCCACACATCAAGAATCACATGCTCCACTGACTGAGCCAGCCAGGAGCCTCACTCTTTTTTTTTTCTTTTTTTAATATTTTATTTATTTATTTGATAGCACAAGTAGGCAGAGAGGCAAGCAGAGGGAGAGGGAGAAGCAGGCTCTCCACTGAGCAAGGAGCCCGATGCGGGGCTCGATCCCAGGACCCTGGGATCATGACCTGAGCCGAAGGCAGCCGCTTAACTGACTGAGCCATCCAGGCGCCCCTGAGGGATGTTTTTTGATAACTGTTGCAATTCCCTTCTTTGTTAAAAATCTCTTTATTGATTTATCATCTAATTTTTAAAATATCTTCTGCTTACTTTTAATTTAGTTTGCTAGTCTTTTAGAATTTTTCTGCTGAAATTATAGTTGTTTGAATTGTCACTTCTCTAGCTTTCTTTTAGTGTTTGTGTACAGTGTCTTCTCCAACATTTTAATCTATGTCTTCTTTATGGATTCCTTTTTTGTAGTATATTCTAGGCTGTAACATGTTTATATGCTTTAATTACATATTTTTAAGTGTATTTAGACATTTGAGGGTTTTGGGTGGTTTTTTTGTTTTTGTTTTTAAAGATTTTATGTATTTGTCAGAGAGAGCACAAGCAGAGGGAGAAACAGATTCCCCGCTGAGCAGAGAGCCTGACGCAGGACTCGATCCTAGGACCCTGGGATCATGACCTGAGCCAAAGGCAGATGCTTCACCAACTGCACCACCTAAGTGTCCCTAGACCTTTGAGTTTTAATATTGTTAATATTATTGATATCTTTGTATTATTGGCTACCATGTTTCTGCTTGTTTTCTGTTCATTCTCCATGTTCTTGATTCCTTCTCCTTCACTTTTTTCTGCCTTTTCTTTCTATATTTTTCTTTTACGTAAATAGAACTATGTAACTTACTAGATTTCCTATACAGAGATTACCTATACTAGTTTTTCCCAGAGTTTGTAAATTGGTCACGAGTGCTAAAATTATCTCACTGGAAAATGACTAGAAGTAAGTTTCTTTGATGCATTATAATTTTGAAGAAAATTTCTTTCTGAGAAAGCAATATGGAATCTTTTAATATTGTATATCGATCTATTTTTATTTCTAAAAATTTTCCCCAGCTTTATTGAGGTGTATGTGGTAAGAGAAAGATACATAAATATATGAGGTACAATATGATTTTCTTAAATATATACATTGTGACATGATTACTGTAGTCAAAGCAATTCTTACATCCTTCACTTTACATAGTTAATGATTTTTTGCATAGTGAGGACACTTGCAGTCATCTGTTAGCAGATTTTAAGACAAAATGTTAAGTATAGTTATTGTACATTATTTTCCAACAAAATTTGTTGAAACCCTGGATATTTGGATAGCCAAACTTTGCCTTTTACCAACATTTTCCCAGCCACTGTTCTACCCTCTGCTTCTAAGAATGTGAGTATTTTATATTCCACATTTAAGTGAGGTTATGCAGTATTTGTCTTTTGGGGTCCGTCTAATTTCACTTGGCCACTTGGCCTCCAGGTTCATCCATGGTGTCACAAATGGCAGAACTTCCTTCTTTTTAATAGTTGAGCTATATTCCATTGTATATGTATCATATTTTATTTATCTAGCCATCCATCATCAATGTTTAGATTGCTTCCATGTCTTTACTATTGTGAATAATGCTGCAGTGATCATGAGAATGGAAATATTTCTTCAAGATACTGATTTTATTTGGATTGCTGGATGATAAAATCATTTTATTTTTAGTGTTTTAAGGAATCTTCATAATGTTTTCCATAACAGATGTACAAATTTACATTCCCGCCAACATTGTGCAAGGGTTCTCTTTTATCCACATTGTTGCAAACACTTATTATCTCTTGACTTTTTAAGAATAGCCATCCTAACAAGTCTGAGGTGATAACCTGTTTTGGTTTGATTTGTATTTCCTGATGATGAGTCACATTGTTTTTCTCACATACCTATTCACCATTTATTTATTTTCTTTGAAAAAGATGTCTGTTCAGGTCCTTTCCCCTTTTAAGGCTGTTAATTATTTTGCTGTTCAGCTGCATAAGTTCCTTATATTTTGAATATAAACCACTTACGAGAAACATAGTTTGCAAATATATTCTATTATTCTGTAGGTTGTCTTTTCATTCTGTTGTTTTCTTTGCTGTGCAGAAGCTCTTTAGTTTGATGCAGTCCTCTTTATTTTTGCTTTTGTTGACAGTTCTTTTGATGTCATATGCAAAAAATCAGTTCATAAGACCCATATCAGAAGTTTTTTCTCAGGTCACCTGGGTGGCTCAGTCAGTAAAGCGTCTGCCTTCGGCTCAGGTCATGATCCTGGAGTCCTGGGATCCAGCCCTGCATCAGGCTTCTTTCTTGGCAAGGAGCCTCTTTCTCCCTCTTCTCTCTGCCTGCCATTCCCCCTGCTTTTGCGCTCACTTTTGCTCTCTCTCTGTGTCAAATAAGCAAAATCTTTTCTTTTTTAAAGCTTTTTCTCTGTTTTTTTTCTTTTTAAGATTCTATTCATTTTAGGGCGCCTGGGTGTCTCAGTTGGTTAAGCGACTGCCTTCGGCTTGGGTCAGGATCCCAGAGTCCTGGGATCAAGTCCCACATCAGGCTCCTGGCTCAGCGGGAGCCTGCTTCTCCTTCTGACCTAGTCCCCACTCATGCTGTTTCTCTCTCTCTCACACATTAATTTAATTAATTAATTAAATCTTTTTTAAAAAAGATTCTGTTTATTTGAGAGAGAGAACACAAGCAGGGAGAGTGGCAGAGGGATTGGGAGAAGAGGCTACCTGCTGAGCACAGAGTCTGATGCAGTCTCAATTCTGGGACCCTGAGATCATGACCTGTGCTGAAGGCAGACACTTAATCAACTGAGCCACAAGGCGCCCCTCTCTGTTTTCTTCTTAAGTTTAAGACTTACTTGATTTTTATGTATGGTGTGAAATAAGTGTCCTTTTCATTATTATGTATGTGGATTTTCAGTTTCCCCAACATCATTTATTGAAGAAACCTTATTTAATTTCCGTTGGCACCCTTCTCAAAGATCAGTTGACCATAAAATGGATGGTTTTATTTCTGAGATGTCTGTTCTGTCCATATGTATATATTTCTTTTTATGCAAGTAATATACTGTTGATTAGTATAGCTTTATAATACAGTTTGAGGGGCACCTGGCTGTCTCAGTCATTAAGGGTCTGCCTTCGGCTCAGGTCATGATCCCAGGGTCCTGGGATCGAGCCCCGCATTGGGGTCCCTGCTCAGCGGGGAGCCTCCTTCTCCCTTTCCCACTCCTCCTGCTTGTGTTCCCTCTCTCACTGTGTCTCTGTCAAATAAATAAAATCTTCAAAAAAAAATACAGTTTGAAATCAAGAAGCATGATGCTCCACCTTTGTTCTTAATTAGGATTGGTTTATTAGAGGTCTTTTGTGGCACCATATGTATATACAATTGTTTTTCTGTTTCTGTGAGTGTGCTGTTAGTATTTTGGCAGGGACTGTGTATTGAAGTAGATTGTGTTCAAGTGGACATTTTAACCATATAAGTACTCCTAATCCATCAATATAGGATGTCTTTCTTTAATTTCCTTATCAGTATTACAGTTTTCAGTGTACAAGTCCTACATCTCTTTGTTTAAGTTTATTCTAAGCTTATTCTTATTCTGTTAATACTGTTAACAGGATTGTTTTCTTAATACCGGTGTGGGTTTTTTTTGATGGTTCTTTGTGTATAGAAATGAAACTTCTCTATTTTGATTTTGTATTTTTTTTAATGGTTGCATCATTAGAATTTTCTACATATGTCATTTGTAGTCAGTTTTACTTCTCAGGATCAATCTTATGTCTTGTCTAAATGCTCTAGAAATAATTTCTACTTCTGTGTTAATAGAAGTGGTGAAATTGGGTATCCTTGCCTTGTACTGGCTATTAGAGGGGAAAACTTTCAGATTTCTATCATTGATTATAATGTTAAGTATGGGCTTTCCACATTGCATTGTATTGAGGTAAGTTCCTTCTATTTCTTTTAAAGTTTTTAATCACAAATGGATATCTAACTTTACCAAATCATTTGTCTTCGTGCATTGAGATGATCATTGTACTATCATTCCTTTTTGTAAATGTGATGAATGACATAGACTTATTTGTGTAATTGAACCATCCTTGTGTTCCAGGGATAACTCCCACAAGGTAATGACGTATAATCCTTTTTATGTCCTGTTGAATTTGATTTGTTATTACTGTATTGGGGATTTTTGCATTTGTGTTCATCAAGGATATTGACCTGTAGTTTTCTTTTCCTAGTGTTTTTAGTTAGCTTTGGTATCAAGATGATGCTGCCCTCACAAAAGCAGTTTGGAAATGTATCCACTTACTCCAGTTTTCAGAACAGTTGAAAAAGGATAGGTGTTGGGTGCCTAGGTGGCTCAGTTGGTCATGTGTCTGCCTTTGGCTCAGGTGATAATCTCAGGGTCCTGGGATTGAACCCCATGTTGGGCTCCCTGCTCAGCAGTGAGTCTGCTTCTCCCTCTTCCTCTGCCCCTCCCCTGCTTGTGCTCCCTCGCTCACACTCTCTCTCAAATAAATAAAATCCTTTTTTTCTTTCTTTCTTTTTTTTCTTTTCTTTTCTTTTTTTTTCTTTCTTTTCTTATGGACAGATATTGGGCATCTGGGTGGCTCAGTTGGTTAAGTGTACAAGTCTTGATTTCATATCAGGTCATGATATCAGGGTCATCAGATCCAGCCCTGAACTAGGCTCCGTGCTGGGCATGGAGCAAGCTTATTAACATTCTCTCTCTCCTTCTCTCTAAATACGTATAAATAAATAAATAGGATGGGGCACCTGGGTGGCTCAGTCAGTCAGCATCTGACTCCTGATTTCAGCTCAGGTCATGATCTCAGGGTCATGAGGCTGAGCCCCTATCAGGGTCTATGCCTAGAGCAGTCTGCTTGAAATTCTTTGTCCCCCTGCCACTCCCCCCCAAGCACTCTAAATAAATAAATAAAGTCTTTAAAAAATAAACATAGGTATTAACTTCCTATAAGTGGTAAAAATTACCCGTGAAACCTGTCTATTCTGGCCTTATATTTGTTCAGAGTTTTAAATTACTAAGTTATGCTTTTTCTTTGTTACTGGTCTGTTTTTTTTTTTCTTGATTCAGGTTTGCTAGATTATATGTTTCTAGGAAATTACCAAATTTTTTTTAGATTTCTGTTGTTATATTATAACACTATAATATTTTTTTGTAATAACTTCATAATAATTATCTACTCAATGTTTTTTGATTATACCAGATTTAGGCCATTTTAGATTCAAAGTAATTTTTAAAAGATAGAGTTACTTTTGCTGTTTTGTTCATTGTTTTCAATATTTTGTACCTTTTTCCTTCCTCTTTGCTATTCTGCTTTTTGATCTGATTTTTTTGTAGTGAAATGCTTTCATTTTTCTTTTTATCTATTGTGTATCCAATAGAAGTTATTTCTTTGTCGTTACCATAAGAAAAAATACCTTCTATCAGTATATTTTAAACTTATATCCTAAGTCTTAGACAAAAACTTCACTTTTTTTCCTTGATTTCTCTACATTCTTCCTAACACTTGTTTTCTGATATTTTTTTTATAGTATCCATTGTTTTTGGTGTGAGGTAGTATCTCCTTCTAGGTTTGATTTGCATGTCCCAAATGATGAGCATTTTTTCATGTGCCGATTAGCCAGTCATGTGTCTTTCTGAGAGAAATGACTATTTGAGTCTTCTAGCCACTTTTACTCTCTGGCCCTCCCACATTTTTTGGTAATACCCTGTATCTATATTATGTATCCATTAACAAATTACTATAGTGGCTATAGTGATTTTAAAACTTTGCCTTTTGAGGCGCCTGAGTGGCTCAGTCGGTCAAGCGTCTGCCTTCGGCTATAGTGATTTTAAAACTTTTGCCTTTTGAGGCACCTGAGTGGCTCAGTTGGTTAAGCGTCTGCCTTCGGCTCGGGTCGTGGTCCCCAGTCCTGACATCAAGCCCTGCATTGGGCTCCCTTCTCAGTGGAGAGCTTGCTTCTCCCACTCTCTCTGTTGGTCTCCCTGATTATGCTTTCTTTTTTCACTCTGTCAAATAAATAAATTAAAAATATTAAAAAACAACAACTTTTGCCTTTTAACTTTAATACTAGAGGTAATAGTGATTTTCTGTACCACTATAACAGTATTAGAAGAGGGACACCTTGGTGGATCAGTCAGTGAGGTGTCTGCCTTTGGTTCAGGTCATGATCCCAGGGTCTTAGGATCGAGCTACAGCACTGGGCTCCCTGCTAAGGAGGGACCCCGCTTCTCCCTCTGCCTGCCGCTCCCCCTCTGCTAGTGCTCTGTCTCTCGTGTGTGTTCTCTCAAATAAGTAAATAAAATCTTTAAACACACACACAGTATTAGAGGAATATATTGAATTTGACTGTATTTATCTTTACTAGTCAGTTTTATGCTTTCTTATATTTTTATGTTACTAATTAACATATTCAACGTAAAGAACTACTTATAACATTTCTTACAATGTATTTCTTGTGGTGATGAATTCTCTCATTTTTTGGGATGTCTTTATATTCACTTCTAGCTAGTGAACTTAGTGTTAGTGTGCAGGTGCTAGATTGATGGTATGTGGGAGTTCCTCCTTCAGAAGAGTGTAACAGCACTGACTTCTGAGGAGTTTAGGTCAGCATTAAGAAAGACATAGGTTCGGGGCGCCTGGGTGGCTCAGTTGGTTAAGCGACTGCCTTCGGCTCAGGTCATGATCCTGGAGTCCCAGGATCGAGTGCCGCATCGGGCTCCCTGCTCGGCAGGGAGTCTGCTTCTCCCTCTGACCCTCTTCCCTCTCGTGCTCTCTATTTCTCTTTCTCTCTCATTCTCTCTCTCTCAAATAAATAAACAAAATCTTTAAAAAAAAAAAAAAGAAAGACATAGGTTCTCAGTAATCAATGCTGCAGGTATTAG
The DNA here is from genome assembly GCF_009762305.2 of Zalophus californianus. Taxonomy (NCBI): domain Eukaryota; kingdom Metazoa; phylum Chordata; class Mammalia; order Carnivora; family Otariidae; genus Zalophus; species Zalophus californianus. Next base: position 375,107 of record NC_045613.1, on the reverse strand, counting down.
GTGTCAGAAGCAGCAATTTAGGTCTCTGTGGAAGTACACAGAGTTCACTAGCATAGCATGCTTGGTTAACAATTTTTCCTTTTCAGCACTTTGAATATTAGTCCCATTTTCTGCTGTCTTGCCAGGTTCTGCTGATTGTGGTAGGGTTTTATGGAGGATTCCTTCTATGTGAAGAGCCATTTTTCTAGCTGCTATCAAAATTCCCTCTTTTCTTTGACTTTTGATGATTGGATTTTAATGTATGTGTCTTGATGAAATCTTTCTTTGTTGGTCCTGTTTGGGATCTGTGTTTCACAAATCTGGTATCTCTATCTCTCCTGGTATTTGGAAAGTTTTCAGCCATTGTCTCAAAATAAGTCCCTTCTCCTGTGATTCCCAAAATGTGTTTATTGATGTTTCTTGATGTTGCCCCATAAATCTTACAGACTTTTTATCACTGTTTTTTATTTCTTTTTTCTCCTTTAACTGGACAGTTTCAAATGACCTCTCTACACTTAATGTATCCTTTCTTCCATTTCATTTCTGCTACTGAAGCTCTCTGTTGCATTTTTTTCATTTCATTCATTCTTCAGCTGCAGAATTTCTTTTTGGTCCTTTTCAAAGATTTCTGTCTGTTTTCAGAAAGTCTTTGCATTTTGTTTATGTATTGTGTTCCTGAATTCAAACAATTATTTAGAATTCTTTGTCAGGCATTTTGTAGCTTTGCATTTCTGTGGAGTCAGTTACTTGAAGGTAATTTTATTAATTGGTGGTGTCATGCTTCCTTGTTTTTCCATGTTTTAATCAGTTTGTGTTTTGTGTGCATTTGAGAGAGCAGTCACCCTTTCCAGACCTTACAGTCTGGAAGGACCTTAACCTATGAGTTAGTGTGCAGGTGCTAGATTGATGGTATGTGGGAGTTCCTCCTTCAGAAGAGTATAACAGCACTGACTTCTGAGGAGTTTAGGTCAGCATTAAGAAGGACATAGGTTCTCAGTAATCAATGCTGCGGGTATTAGGTGTCAGAAGCAGCAATTTAGGTCTCTGGAAGTACACAGCATGGCAGCAGCTCCTTCTCTGATTGCAACAACAGCTCCAATATCACCTCAGGTGGTATTAGCGTTTGGTAGCCTCTCCTTTACCAGTAGGGTGCAGTGGCAGCTCCTCCAGGTTCTACATCTGCAGTGGCTCTTTTTCCAAGTGCAGCATAGATTCTAGACACATTTTTCAGCCGGGCTTGGCATTGGTGAAGGCTGTAGTAGTCCTCAGTGGCAGAAGTTGCTGTTGTCCAAAGCAGTGACGAGGCTATCTGGGTTCCTACTCTTCATTTTCCTCCAATGAAGGAAGATTGCAGACTGAGTGGATCTCTACTGCATTGAACTGTGTCTTTTCCTCAGGGAAGGGGTAATGTAGGAAATACACTTCCTGCACTTTTCAACGTGACTATTCTTGATTTTTATTATCCATATGTTTTATGTACTACAGCCTCCTATTCAGCTCTGAATCTGTCCCAGAAGTATTTTGGTGGATATGTAGTTATTTATTGATTGATTTTGTTGGAGGGACAAGCATGGAAACCTCCTACCCATAATTGACTGACATGGCTTCACGTCTCTGATTTTAATTGATCATTTTATCTGATTCCATTTTTTCTCCCCTTGTATCAGTTACACTTTAATTACTTTTTAAATGTGGTTGCCCTTAAATCTTCAAGAATACTATCGAAGTTCAAGAGTTTGGCAGATTCCTTCAAACATAGAATTTCCAAATTCCCCTCCTTTTCTTTGTAACACTGCTATCATTCATTTCACTTATCCATACTCAACAACTTACTGTTCCTTCATTATTTTGAACAATTATCTGTTAATTAAGAATAAGAAAAATGAGGGGCGCCTTGGGTGGGTCAGTTGTTAGGCATCGGCCTACGGCTCAGGTCAGGTTCCCAGGGTCCTGGGATCAAGCCCCACATCAGGCTCCCTGCTCAACAGGAAGCCTGCTTCTCCCTCTCCCACTTCCTCCCCACACTTGTGTTCCCTCTCTCACTCTGTCTCTCTCTCTCAAACAGATAAATAAAATCTTTAAAAAAAAACAAGAAAAATGAGATGTATTTTTCACTTAATTTAGTATGTATCTGAATTTCTTTGTTTCTTTATATAGATAACAGTTTCAGACTTGTATCATTTTCCTTCTTTTTGAAGCACTTAACATTTTGCAAGACAAGTCTCCTGGCAGTTTCCTTATTTTTTGTGTGAGAAAGTGTTATTTGTCTTTTAGTTTTTAATGATAATTTTGCTATGTACAGATTTCTAAGTTGGTGAGTTTTTTCTTTCAACACTTTAAATATTTCACTCTATTTTCTTCTTGCTTTCATGGTTACTGAAGAGATGTCCAAGGTAATTATTATTACTCCTCTATAGGTAAGGTTTTTTACTCTCGCTTCTTTCAAGCTTTTTCTCTTTTTTTGATTTTTGCAGTTTGAATATGAAATGCCTACATAAGATTTTTTGTTACTAATCTTTCCTGGTGTTCATAGTTTCCTCGATCACTGATTCAGAATGTCATTGATTTTGACCAATTCTCCGTTGTTATTGGTTGAAATATTTCTTTGTTTTGTTTCCTTCTTATGTACCCCATTATCGATATGTTTTACTTTTTTGTAGTTGTCTCACAGTTCTTGGTGTTGTTTCACCTTTTTTTTTTTTAATTTATTTGACAGAGAGAGACGCAGCGAGAGAGGGAACAGAAGCAGGGGGAGTGGGAGAGAGAGAAGCAGGCTTCCTGCTGAGCAGGGAGCCCGATGCGAGGCTCAATCCCAGGACCCTGGGATCATGACCTGAGCCGAAGGCAGACGCTTAATGACTGCGCCACCCAGGCCCCTACCTTTTTTCTTCTTCTTTGCAATTTCAGTTTTCAGAGTTTCTCCTGCATTTTTCAAACTCACTGATACTTTTTTTCAGTTGTGTAGTTTTTTGATGAGCCCATTACAGTCATTCTTCATTTCTGTTACACTGACATATCGCTAATGTTATTTAGTTGTTTCATAGAATTTCTGCTGTATTGTTTACATTGCCTCCATGTTCGTATGTGTTCTTTATCTGTTAGATACTTTGGCATATTAATTATACATTTTTCAAATTCCTAGTCTGGTAACTTTAACATCTTTGCTATATCTGTGTCTGATTCTGATATTTGCTCCTTCCTTCAGACTTTGTTTTTTATTTTTCTTTTAGTGTATCTTATAATTTTTGCTGAACTTGATGTATTTATTAGATGAATGGGCCTTATATGGGGAGCGGCTAGCTGGATTACTGTCTCCTATAGATATTGGTTGTCAAAGGCTAAAATTTACCGTGGTGTCCTTGTTTTTTTCTGTGTTGAGTTACATTTCTCTAGAGAACTCTTCTTTAATAAGATCTGAAAAGTTTAGTTTTTTCTTTTGAAATCCATGTTATATGGGCTCCCTATCCATATGGATTAGAGGAAGTTTTCTTATACTTTCATAATTACGTTACAAACTCTCAGCTTTTGTTTATCTATGAACATCTTACTCTATTTAAAATACAGTTTTATCACACATAGTATTTCTCCTTGATAGTTTTTTTTTCTTTCAGCACTTGGTGTTTATTTGTCCAAGGCCTTCTTGATGAAAAATACACTGATAATCTTAGTGAGAATCTTATGTACCTGATGTGATGCTTCTCTTGCTATTCTGGAGATTGTCTTCTGATAGTTCAAATTAATATATCTTTATGTAGGTCTGTTTGAATTCAATCAGGTTCTTAAAACTGTATGCCCATTTCATTCCTCAAATGGGGAAAATTTTTCAGTCTTTCGAATAATTCTATGCTGTTTTCTTTCTCTCTTATCTACTTACATTCTTAATGCATATGTTGATCCGTTGACGGTATCCCACAGGCCCCTTAGGGTCTGTTCACTTTCATTCATTCTTTCTGCTTCTGACACAGTCATTAGAATTGTCCTGTCTTTGTATCTGCTGATTTCTTAAACCGCCTGTTTAAATCTACTTATTTGAATACCTGTAAAATAAATGTTTTCATTTAAGTTCTTGTACTTTTCAGCTCCGCAAATTTTTAGGGGATTTCATTTTATGTTTTCTGTCTCTTTATTGACTTTTTTTTATACATACCTCTTTTCTTGATGATATTCTCATATTCTTTTCATTCTTTGAGCATCTTTAAGAGAGGTTTTTTTTGTGGAGGTTTTTTGTTTTAATTATTTTTGTTTTTTGTTTTGTTTTTTGTCAGAGAGAGAGAGCCCAAACAGGGGGAGCCGCAGGCAGAGGGAGAAGCAGTCTCCCTGCTGAGTAAGGAGCCTGATGTGGGACTCAGTCCCAGGACCCTGGGATCACGACCTGATCCAAAGGCAGACACTTAACCAACTGAGCCACCCAGGCGTCCCCAAGAGTTTATTACTTGTTTTGAAAGTCAACATCTGGTCATTCTCAGGGACATCTGTTGACTATTTCTTTCCTTCACTGGACTGTGCTTTCCTGGTTCTTTTTATGCTTTGTGTGTTCTTTGTTGAAAATTGGGTATTAGAAATGTACAGTTTGTTCTGGGAATCTACCTGCAGTTTAAACTGAAGGTCTTTATAGGTATTTTCTGAACCTGTTCCCTTCCTTGGGTATGTATGGTCACTTTTCCAAATTCCACAAAATATATGTGTTTGCTATTGATTGTCCTAATCCTGAAATGTCCGTCTGCCCTTTTTAATGCCCTGGAAGTGCTAAACTAGAGGGGAGTGGTTTTCCAAATGGGACGGGCAGTTGAACAATGGCTTCCCACCTTAGTAGCTTAACATACATGATCAGGAGCAGCAACCAACAGTCAAAACACGTATCTCTGATATTTGGAGGATAGAATATTATTCCTGGAACATTTGCTGCTGTTACATGAGACAGTTTCTACTGAGAGATGGATTCTTGGTACTCTCTATTTAGGTATCTTCCCCCAAATTAGCTTTTACTTTTAATTTCGTGTCTTTGTATCTAAAGTGAGTCTCATGTAGTTAACATAGGTGATTGTTTTTTTCTTTTTTTAGTCATTTTGGCAATATTTACCTTTTAATGGGAAAACTTAATCTGTTTATGGGGCGCCTCGGTGGCTCAGTCATTAAGCGGCTGCCTTCCCCTCAGGTCTGGTCCCAGGGTCCTGGGATCAAGCCCCGCATCAGGCTCCCTGCTCTGCAGGAAGCCTGCTTCTCCCTCTCCCACCCCCCCTGCTTGTGTTCCCTCTCTTGCTGTGTCTCTCTCTGTCAAATAAATAAATAAAATCTTAAAAAAGAAAAAAGCTTAATTTGTTTACTTTTAAAATGAATGAATGATTAAGATACCTGGCTGGCTCAGACACTGGATTTGCAATGTATGACTCTTGATCCTGGGCTTGTGGATTCAAGCCTTACATTTGGTGTTAGAGATTACTTAAAAATAAAAACCTTTAGGGTGCCTGGGTGGCTCAGTTGGTTAAGCGACTGCCTTCAGCTCGGGTCATGATCCTGGAGTCCCGAGATCAAGTCCCGCGTCAGGCTCCCTGCTCAGCAGGGAGTCTGCTTCTCCCTCTGACCCTCTTCCCTCTTGTGCTCTCTATCTCTCATTCTCTCTCTCTCAAATAAATAAATAAAATCTTTAAAAAAATAAAAAATAAAATAAAAACCTTTAAAAAAACAAGTAAAGAGAAATAAAGAAAAAGACAAGGGGCAGTTTTTGATAGTGTACCATTTTGATTCCTTTTTCTGTATAAGTTGTTTAGGATCTCTTAGTTGTTACCCTAAGAATGTCAGTTAATACCCTAAACTTAATCTAGTTTGAATAATAACATTGTGTTCCCATAATGCCAAGTTAATTTCAATAACAAATACTGTTTTCTCAGTTTGGGTACTTCCCTTTATATTGTTATGTATTACATCTCTAAACATTTGTGTGACCATTCAAATAGATTTAAAATTGTTTGTAGTTGGCACCAAACTCCCAGCCCAGCCGCACCATAGTTTTGATTCTTTGGGCTACGGGTTGAAGGAAGATGGAGCTGTTACCAGTAGGAAAATGTACTGGGTTTAAAATTAGCTTTTTTTGTAAAACCATTTGTTCTGGAATAAAACTCAATTAGAAAAGTGGGTAAAGGGGCCTTTTCTGAATTCTCAGGCTGGAGAGGGCTGGCTTGGTGGAGGGATTGTGGGGTGCTGGAGCACCGAGTCTTGCTGGGTGCTTTGGCCTTTGATGTGGGAGCTTTCAAGATGATCTTTGGGATTTGACAAGAACATACTAGAGCTACAGAATTTATGTTATTTTTTAAAATTTTGTAACTGCCTTACTATAGAGCACAAAGTTTGTTTCTCCTGAAGCTATGTACTCACTTTTCAAGAAAATGTTACAGTTCTAATTGTGATAAAATACACATACATGCAAGTTACCATCTTAAAAAGAAAAATCATTAGTAAAAAGAATACATACATAGCTCAGCATGCTCTCCACTGAGCAGGGAGTCCAACATGGGGCTCAATCCCAGGACCCTAAGATCATGGCCAGAGCCGAAATCCGGTGCTTAATCCACTGAGCCATCCAGGCACCTCTTTTTTTTTTTTTTTTCCCCCAAGATTTTATTTATTTATTTGAGAGAGAGAATGAGAGAGAGAGAGAGCATGAGAGGGGGTAGGGTCAGAGGGAGAAGCAGACTCCCTGCTGAGCAGGGAGCCTGATGTGGGACTCAATCCCAGGACTCCAGGATCATGACCTGAGCCGAAGGCAGTCGCTTAACCAACTGAGCCACCCAGGCGCCCCAGGCACCTCTTTTTGTCATTTTTTTTTTTAAGATTTTTTGTTTATTTATCTGACAGAGAGAGAGACACAGCAAGAGAGGGAACAGAAGCAGTGGGAGTGGGGGAGGGAGAAGCAGGCTTCCTGCAGAGCAGGGAGCCTGATGCGGGGCTCGATCCCAGGACCCTGGGATCATGACCTGAGCCGAAGGCAGATGCTTAATGACTGAGCCACCCAGGTGTGCCCCTCTTTTTGTCATTTTATACCTGTCATTCTGCTACTTTCTTGATTTGTGGTCTCTGATGAGAAATCATCTATAAATCTTACTGAAGATGACTTCCATATGACAAATTGCTTCATCCTTTATGATTTCACAATTTAGTCTTTGTTTCTTGACAAATTGACTATAATGTGTCTCAGTGTGGCTCTCTGAGATTTTCTAGTTTCAAGTTTCTTGCGTTTTAAGTTCCTTGCCTTTGTTGGCTGTGTGTGTGTCCATGTCTTTCATCAAAATTGGAGTGTTCAGCCATTATTTCTTGAAATATTTTTTCTGTCTTCCCCCTGGGACTTTTATATTACATATATTAGTTCACTTTATGGTGTGTCACACATTCCTTATGCTTTTTTAACTTTTCTTTCTGCCCCTCATGCTACAGGCTTTATCTGTTGCTGTTACTTTACTGTTTTTCTCTGCCTGCTGAAATCTGTTGAATCCCCCTATGGAGTTTTTTATTTCTTTCATTTACTTTTTTGTGCCCAGGATTTTCTTTCATTCCTTATGTAATTTCTGTCTCCTTTTTAATAAGTGTGCCCTACATCCTTGTTTTTTGTTTGTCCTCTAGTAGTTTGATCATGTTTAAGAGTGTTTTCAAATCTTGGGATGCCTGGGTGGCTCAGTCGTTAAGTGTCTACCTTCGGCTCAGGTCATGGTCCCAGGGTTCTGGGATCGAGCCCCGAGCAGGGAGCCCGTTTCTCCCTCTCCCACTCCCCCTGCTTGTGTTCCCTCTCTCGCTGTGTCTCTCTCTGTCAAATAAATCTTTTTTTAAATGAAGGGGAAGGGGCACCTGGGTGGCTCAGTCGTTAAGCAACTCAGGTCATAATCCCAGGGTCCTGGGATTGAGTCCCACATCGGGCTCCCTGCTCCACAGGGAGCCTGTTTCTCCTTCTGCCTCTGCATTTCTCTCTCTGTCTCTCATGAATAGATAAATGAAATCTTTAAAAAAAAAAAAAAAGTGTTTTCACATCTTGTAGAAAGTTCAATGTCTGGCTTCTTCATGGACAGTTTATTTCTTTCCTTTGGATTGGCCATACTTTTTCATTCCTTTGTATACTTTGTGATTTTTTTCCCCCTGAAAACTTATCTTTAAATTTTATAATGTTCTAACTGGAAATTAGATCCATCCTCTTCTCTAGGACTTGCTCTTCTTGATTGTTGAAGGATTAGATTACGTTGTGCCAGTATTTTGACAAAATACAAAAAAAATCTGTTTTGCAAATTGGATCTCTGTTAGCACGTAGTTTTAAAACTATCTGAAAACATTTATAATTCTCTCCATCGTTCACTTCTGATTGTATTACCATATATATAAGTATGTATATATTTATCTATTTGTGTGTGTGTGTGTGTGTGTGTGTGTGTATGTATTTATATATATAAGCCCTAGGTGAAAGCTTAGTGTCATGTATTTTTTTAGTATTTGTCCCATCGTGACCATTCACCTGACTTTTCCTTCAGTGTTTTGGCTGCTTTTCAATATCCTAACCTCTTCTCCCCAAAGAAAGCCACTCTAGTTTTTGCTACTTTGTCTGTTTATGTTTCCATTATAATCTTTGCTCCTAAGAACTGTGGGGTTTTCTATCACCTTACAATGTATTTCACCATTGCCTGCCATTTTCTACCATAAATCAGTTCCGAGGAAACAGACATTAAAGTGTTCTATGTGTACATGGATTCTTCTATGAGCCTTAGATAGACTAGCACAAACACAGTATTTTGCAAATAAGGTCGTCTTTGCTCCAGAAACAGGAACAGGGTCTCACATTTGGAATGTGGCCTATCTTCAGGACCTCTACCATGCAGAGTAAATGGTAGGGCAGCACCAAAAACCTTTCTTATCTTTTTTTTTTTAAGATGTTATTTATTTGACAGAGAGATACAGTGGGAGGCAACACAAGCAGAGGGAGTGGGAGAGGGAGAAGCAGGCTTCCCGCAGAGCAGGGAGCCTGACACGGGGCTCGATGCCAGGACCCTGCTGAAGGCAGGTGCTTAATGACCGAGCCACCCAGGTACCTCCCTTATCATTTTTAAGTTGTGATTTTTTTTTTCTTTTTTAATGTGGTGTTTACTTGGTTGATGTAGATTTTTTTTTCCTGAGGGTTCTGGCAGTTTCCAGTTGGCTTTTGATGTTTTCATGGAGAAACAGGAGGTTCGAACTGGCTGCTCTTGCACAATATTGCTTTTATCAGTTTTTGAGCACAAATTGTTTTTTGGATTTCCAGATTCGTTTTTAAGAAATTTCTTTTAGAGTGCCTGGGTGGCTCAGTTGGTTAAGCGACTGCCTTCGGCTCAGGTCATGATCCTGGAGTCCCGGGATAGAGTCCCATATCGGGCTCCCTGCTCGGCAGGGAGTCTGCTTCTCCCTCTGACCCTCTTCCCTCTCGTGCTCTCTATCTCTCATTCTATCTCTCTCAAATAAATAAATAAAATCTTCTAAAAAAAAAAAGAAAGAAATTTCTTTTAACCCATTAAAAACCTGATTAAAGTACTTAAATAGGATATTAACCCCCTACCTTGGTTTGGTTTTACATATGTTTAGTTTTTGTTTTGTTGGTAGTGTCAGTTTTTTGTTTGGTTTGTTTTTAGGTGAACTTATGAATTATGTGTAAAATTTGTTACAGTTTGGCTTTATATTAGACAATCAGGAAATACTTAGCCAACTAGGTGACCTTCAAATAAGTACCTGAAAGGGGTGCCTGGGTGGCTTAGTGAGTTAAGTGCCTGACTCTTAATTTCAGCTCAGATTATGACCTCAGGATCATAAGATCAAGTGAGCCCCCCATGCAGCCCCACACTGGGCTGGGCATGGAGCCTGCTTAAGATTCTTTCTGCCCCTGTCACTCTGTCCCACTCTCTTCTCCCCCCAAAAAATAAAATAAAATAATTAAAAAAAAAAATAAGTACCTGAAAGAGGTAGTAAAGGAATAAGTATATAGGTACCAAGAAGGGTCAGCATATGTAAAATTCTGAACACAAGTCTTCTTGACCTCTTAGAGGAACAAACAGCAAGGAGGTCATTTGTCACTGGAAGTGAGTAAGGGGGGCAGTTGTAGAGATGAGGTAAGAGAGATAACCTAACAATGTATCTAATTATGTACAGCTATACAGGACAGGCTATACAGGACATTGTAAGAACATTGGATTTTACTTTTAAGTCAGTGGTTCACAACTGAAGGTAGAATTGCAATTGTTACTGGCCTTCTAGTGATTGGAGGCCAGGAATGCTGCTCATTATCTACAATTGACAGAGCTATCTCCTTGTACCCTGACTTATGTGAAATAGGATGTCATTGCAGCATTTTGATGGAGGTGTGATACGTTTGACCTAACCTTTCAAGTTATTTTCTTATGCTGCTTTTTTTTTCCTTGAGAAATGACCATTATCAGATATTTGCAATGTGTACCCATTTTTCTAATGAACTTGAGCAGTATACTCTGACATATCTTTGAAAATTTGTTAAAAGCATTAAAACATTCCTACAGAAAATTGTGAAGAAAGGCATACATATGGAACAATTTAATTACTATTTTGGAGGTTTTTTGAACCCTGTCTTTGGTATTTATAAATTAGAAGGACTTTTAAGACCCTTAAAAGTTGTGTAGGTTTACAGTTAGACAAGTCTAAGTGAATTGAAGTCTGGCTAGTAATCTGGTTTACTGAAACTGAACCATGTATTTCTTCTTCTTGTCTTTCTTCTTCATTTCTTATTAATACTTTTGTGAAACAGTAATGTGTGTGAATGCAATCTCAGACAGCTTCCATTCTAGGGTAATTGAAAGGAGAGGAGTGCGAAAACTGATCCTTGGCCTTGGAGCCACTAATCTGGACTTGAAATTGGAAGGCATACATGTGTGTTCACACTCCGCACCACATCATTCATATCCAAAGTTTTTTTGTTTTGTTTTGTTTTTTTCTTACGATACGAAAGGTGCTAATGATTTTCCAGCAGACAATCCAGAACTTTTCTCAAGGACTATGGTTGGGGTTGCCAGAATTTTTCTTATTATTATTCTTTTTTTTTTTTAAGATTTTATTTATTTATTTAATTGTCAGAGAGAGACAGCAAGAGAGGGAACACAAGCAGGGGGAGGGTCAGAGGGAGAAGCAGGCTTCCCATCGAGCAGGGAGCCCGATGTGGGGCTTGATCCCAGGACCCTGAGATCATGACCTGAGCCGAAGGCAGTCGCTTAATCAACTGAGCCACCCAGGCGCCCCTATTATTCTTATTTATTATTATTATTAAATAAGATTAGTAGTCAGGTAATTTTTATCTTTTGAGGAAATATTTGAAAGTTAGAATGTGTCCATCTTGCATTTGTTATGTTCTTTTTCCAAAAAGGTAAAAAAAATACATATATATGCACAAGAAAGTAAATACAGGACAGTAAGAATATAAAAAGAAATGAGGGGTGCCTGGGTGGCTCAGTCAGTAATGCAGCTGCCTTCAGCTCACGTCGTGATCCCAGGGTACTGGGATCGAGTCCCACATCAGGCTCCCTGCTCAGCGGAGAGACTGCTTATTCCTTTGCCTCTGCCCCTGCCTCTTTGCCTACTTGTGCTGTCTCTCTGTGAAATATTTTTTAAATATTTAAAAATAAGTAAAAAAAAAAAGAAATGAGTGGCACTACTGGAGTAAAATTACAGGTAGAAAAGTCAAGATGAAGCCAAAGAACTAAAATCCTTCACATTTGAACATAAATTTATTTCAGAGATCTAGTAGGTATCGAGACAAAAACATGGCATTTATCCACAAAAACAAAAATGTTATTTATAATGCTCTTTCAGTCACTATTTAGCACCTAAATTAGACTCTGTTTTTAATAGCAGTATCTCTCTTCATCACCAAATCATGAAAGAGCCTGTTTTTGTCAAAGATTTAAGATCACTGTTCAGCAGCTGAAATTAAAAGACAAAAAGCAGATTGATAACCGAGGATAAATGATTTACATCAGAATCATTGAAATTGCTTATGAAAATGTAGATTGCTGGGCCTTTCTTCCTGAGTTTCTGAATCAGAAGGTATAGATTGGGCTGAAGAATTTGTATTTTTAAGATGTTCCCAGTTTCCCACATAATGCTGATGCTTCTAATCTGATGGTCATATTTGAGAACCACTGAAAAATCAGATAACTTCATCTATTTGAGTTTCCATGAATTGCTTCAAAGCACAGTTCCTTGAAAACGGTTCGAGAGGCCAAAAATACAGAGTTTTTATTATGGCATTTTCTATTGTATCTAAAGGGTTATTTAAGGTTTTTCCAAGGGACATTTTAAAGAATACCCTGCAAATAATTACATTTACTTACGTATATTTGCTTTTTGTGTGTTTCATTACCCCCCATCACAGTGCATACTAAAAACTATGAGAAGTCTAATATTAAGAAACCATACCCCAGTAATTTCCAAACTATTTAGAATTTGAGGTTTCGCTCCCTGAAAGATAGCTTAAGTTTATTCTGTGTTGTTGCTATCTCAGTGTGAATGAGTTACAAGTCATTACCTTGTATTTTTGCAATGTCTCTCCCCTGTTAAAGATAAACTAGTGTAGAATAATTTATTGGAGCTTTTTTTTGATGGATGTAATACATTAAATAGAAAATGTTTTTATTTCAGAACTGTTCGTCAGTTGGCACAGGAGCAATTTTTTTTAATGTGCACAAGATGTTGCATGGGACACAGGCCTCTACTTTTCTTCATTACTCTGCTCTTTACCATTTTGGGGGTGAGATATTTTTAAATGGTTTTATCATTGTGATTCATTCTTAAAATCAGGAACATTTAGGAAATTACAGTTTTAACTTTTGTTAAGATTTGCTTATGTGGGGCACCTGGCTGGCTCAGTCGGTGGAGCGTGCAACTCTTGATCTTGGGCTTGTAAATTTGAGCCCCATGTTGTTTTTGAGCTTACTTTAAAAAAAAATCTTTTAAGAAAAGGAAAAATGTGGTTATGCTTAATAAATAAAATACTATCTTTTCCAGTGATTTATGTACTATTTGTAGATTAATTTTTATTTGCTTTTTGTAAATACTTTCTTTGAAAAATAGAATTCAAACAGCGTTATTGTGTTTTATGTCATTGATATAAGGCGTTGCCACTTCATTTTACCAATTATCTAGATTTTTAAAAATTAACATGAATTTTGAACATGACTTTGAATTCATATTATAATTATATTTCAGAGCACAGCAAGAGAGAGAGGTAAACATTCAGGTGACTATTTCACTCTTCTACGGCACCTTCTTAATTACGCTTACAACAGCAATATCAACGTACCCAATGCTGAAGTTCTTCTAAATAATGAAATAGATTGGCTCAAAAGGATTAGGGTAAGGCTATAATACTCAGTTTACTATAGCACTTATTAAATTAACTGCCTTATTAAAAGAGGGTTTTATGATTTTGAGTATTTATGTTAAACAGAAAACCCCTGGGAATAATAAAAATAAACCGGATATACATTTCATTACTAAATTAGTAACTCATAATACATAGAACATACAAATAGTTTTATTTTATACAAATGGTAAGTTTACTTCAGTTGGGACTCAGAATGCTGATGTTCTGTTTCCTCCATTTTGGTATTTTTTTACCTATTTTTCCCATTATCATATTTAGAATATTCTTAAGGGTTTTTGTTTTGTTTTTTTAACTAAAAATGTCTGATGGATTAGCATTTACATTTAACCACCTGTACCTTTCACTTATACAGACAGAGTTCTGTTAGAATATATTTTTGAAATTGATAGCTTTTAAACTGTAGGTTAGCATTCTCCTGTTTCTCAACTTAGGCACATTGACATTTTACCATTATTCCCTGTTTTGAGGATCTGTGATATGCATTGTAGGATGTTGGGCAACGCTCCAGCCTCTAATTATTAGGAGATGGCATCCCTTCCTTCCCATTTGTGGAAACCATAAATATCTCCACACATTGTGAATGTCTGGGACAAAATTCCACATTTAATGTTGAAAGAGGAAGGAAGAAGAAATTGCATGAATGGAAATGTTTGGAATAATTACATCTGAGATACTGCTTTCCTCCAGCTCACCTTGTTCTTGCTTCTTTTGTTCTCCTTTCCTGTGAATTAGGTCTCTTAACATTTTTCCTTTGGCAGGATAACGTTAAAAACACAGGTGAAACAGGTGTTGAAGAGCCAATCTTGGAAGGTCACCTTGGGGTAACAAAAGAGTTACTAGCCTTTCAAACACCTGAGAAAAAGTATCATATTGGTTGTGAAAAAGGAGGTGCTAATCTCATTAAAGTAAGTTCTAAATTTTGGCACTATACTGCTTACCATGACCTTTTAAATATTAACAAATCTATTTGAGTTCTATAGTGTTTTTCTTTGAGATACCATCTTTGTTATTTGTCTTATTAAAATCTCTTTGAAGGCTGCATTGATTTTGGGGTTTTTTTTTAATTTAAATTATAATTAACACATAGTATTATATTAATTTCAGGTGTACAATATAGTCATTCAACACTCCCATACAACATCTGGTGCTCATCACAGTGCACTCCTTCATCCTCATCACCTATTTCACCCGTCCCCCCCACCCACCTGCCGTCTGGTAACCACCACTTTGTTCTCAGTAGTTAAGTGTCAGTTTCTTGGTTTTCCCCTCTTTTTTTTCCCTATGATCATTTCTTTCTTAAATTCCACATATGAGGGGCACCTGGGTGGCTCAGTCAGTTAAGCATCTGCCTTTGGCTCAGGTCATGGTCCCAGCGTCCTGGGATCGAGCCCCGCATCTGGCTCCAGCCCTGTATCGGGCTCCGTGCTTGGCGGGAAGCCTGCTTCTCCCTCTCCCACTGACCTGCTTGTGTTCCCTCTCTCGCTGTGTCTCTCTCTGTCAAATAAATAAATAAAATCTTAAAAAAAAAATCCAATATGAGTGGAAGTATGGAAGTCCAAAATTCCATATGATTATATGGTGTCTTTCTCTGATTGTCTTTACTTAGCATAATACAGTAATTTTATTTTTAAGATTTATGTATTTATTTTAGAGATAGAGCACACACAAGAGCATGGGTGAGATACAGGGAGAGAATCTCAACTAGACTCAAAACTGAGTGTGCAGCCCAATGCAGGATTCAGTCGCACAGCCCTGAGATTATGACCTGAGCCAAAACAAGAGTTGGACTCAACAACCAACTGAGCCACCCAGGCACCCCCCAATACAGTGATTTTTTTTAAATAAATATGTGCCTCCTTTAATTCGAGAGATTTTAAAATTATAGTTGACACTTCAATAAAAGGGTTATGGGTGCCGAGCGCTCATGTAATTGAAAATCTACATACATTATTTTTGACTCCCTAGTAACTAAGAATAGCTTACTATTGACTACAAGCCTTACTGACATCATAGCTAATGATTAATACTTATTTTGTATGTGTATTATATACTGTATTTTTTTTAAGATTTTATTTCTTTATTTGAGAGAGAGCAGGGGCAGGGGCCACAGAGGCAGAGGGAGAAGCTCTCTGTTGAGCAGGGAGCCCCCATGGGATCATGACCTGAGCCAAAGGCCACCGCTTAATGACTAAGCCATCCAGGCGCCCCACTATGTACTGTATTTTTAAAATAATCAAAGAGAAGAAAGTATACTTAAAGTACTGTTTGTATGCACTGATACCATAAGTTTACATTGTTTATAATATAAATCATCATGCCATACTTGCATCAGTATTGCCTTATATATGATAGAAAACACTGTAGATGTTTTATGTACTACTAACACTAGACATCAAAAAGGAAAAGATAATGTGAAAAAGAAATTTATATTTATTCATAGGTATAACAGTTCGTGAGTAGATAACAACGCAGTAGCAGTATGGTTGGTTTTGGTAGCCAGTGTGTAGCGTATACGATTGCTTCTTCGTAGTCAGCCTATGCGCTAATGAACGAATCATCATAAAATTTTAATGGCTTATGGTATTACAGTCACATTCATAATACAGACTTGGACACATAAATACATTAAAGAAGAAACAGTTACATGTGATGATTGGCTAATACACAGTTTCTCCCAAGTGTGAGAGAGAGGCATCTTTAGAGAGTAAGGCAAATCTTTGAAAGCGAAGTATAAAACAGTAAGAACATGGGCACATTATTAATTTTACATTAAATCTTACTCTCTGTATGCCTCTGTACAGATAGGCTATCCTTTAGGTTCTCCCTAAAGATAGACTTCCATGAGTCTTGCACACGATGTTCTATACGAATATATGGTGATGCTGATGACATGAAACATCTCATCCAGTTCCTGCTGTACGATTACTAAATTTTCACACAAAGGCATACACAGACACAACAGGTAGGTATATTAACTGTACAGCATGATGACGATTTACTGTCCACTAAGTGAAAGGGGATCATCATAAACATCTTCATCTTCGTCTTCTCAGTGAGTAGGCTGAAGAGGAGTTGGTCTTGCTGTCTCAGGAGAAGCAGGGACACTCAGTGTAACTTTATGGAAATACAGAGTAGTTTCTGTCACACGTTCTTCCTTTTTCATTTCTCTAAAAATGTCCCTATATGGGTCCAGTCCTGCTACCGTATGCTTTAGTTTCAATGTCCATATCATGGAAGGGTCCATGTCATAAAAGAAGTCAAAAGCAGTCTTGAATAATCGGAGCCCTCTGCCAGATTGCATACTGTCAATTTGTTTTCTGGCATGGCTTCCTCTTTGTCTCCATCCGCATCATCTGGCCCTGGTTCAGAAGTTCTTATCTCCATCAAGTTGACTTCTGTTAAGTCTTCTGAGATAGTGGGTATTAGCTCTTGAATTTTTCCAAGATCCAGATCTTCAAACCCTTCACCCCCGACCTTTGTTGCCATTTCTACAATCTCTTTTATGACTTTACTGATTACCTCTGTTGTAGAGACTGTGAACTCACGCACAACACCCAGACAGTTTTTTCCAGCAGGAGTTATTTGGGGCTTGATGGCACTCACGGTTTTTTCTGTGACAAGGGCAGTATCTTCAATGGTGCAGTCCTTCCAGATTCTCATGATGTTCTTTAGATTGGGGTTCTCTTCCCTAGCACTGACAGTTCGTTTCATATGCTGCCATGTGTGATGAATTTTAAAGGTCCTTATGACTGTCTGATCTGGGGGCTGAATTAGAGACGTTGTGTTTGGGGGCATGTAGACCACTTCGATACCTTTGGTGCTGAACTCATGTGGGTCTAGCTCGTGAGCAGCACTGTCCAATATCGAAAGAACTTTAAGATGTAGTCCCTCACTAGCAAGGTACTTCCTGATGCCAGAGACTAAGCACGATAGAACCAATCCAGAAGAAGGGTTTTCATTGTTCAGGCTTTCCTGTGCAACCAAGAGAGAGACTTCTCATGTTTATCTCTTCCCTTCAGGTGTCAGGGACTTGAAGCAGTTTTCAAAGATAAGGGCAGACCTGATCAGGCTTGGCTGCATTTGCACAAAACAGTAGACTTGGCCTATCCCTTCCTGACTTAAATCCTGGTGCTTGCTTCTCTTCCTTTCTGACACTTTCTTCCAGAATATGGCACTTTTGTCTGCATAAAAACCTGCTCAGGCAAATAAGTATCCTTTTCCCTCGGGGATTTTCTTAATGGTATCTAGGAATTTGTCTACGGCCTCTTGGTTGGCACAGATTGCTTTCCCCCGTTTTCTTGACATTTTTTTAAGCCAAACCTCTTTCTAAAATTATTGAACCATCCTTTGCTGGCATTAAATTCTCCAGCTTTAGATCCTTCATCTTCCTTTTGCTGACTTTTCCTTTTTCTAGTATGGTATTAGAGTCTATAGGTATGTCTCCCTTACAGCAATCGCATAGTCACACGAAAGCAGCATTTGAAACGTGAGACAAAAAGGTATTTCATGGGGCGCCTGGGTGGCTCAGTGGTTAAGTGACTGCCTTCGGTTCAGGTCATGATCCCAGAGTTCCGGGATCAAGTCCCACATCCGGCTCCCTTCTTGGCGGGGAGTCTGCTTTTCCCTCTGACCCTCTCCCCTCTCATGCTGTCTCTCTCTCTCTCTCTCAAATAAATAAAATATTTAAAAAGAAAGGAAGGGGGAGGGAAGGGAAGGAAGCAAAGGAAAGGAAAGAAATTTCACAAAAGACAGTGATGCGTTGTTGCACCTGCTGGCCTGGCTGAAAGTGGATGACTTCATGGATTTCCTTTTATTTTTTTACAGTCCTAATGCTGGATTTGTTTATCTAGACCTGAATCAATGCTGCATGTCAAACGATTCAGTTTTTTCATGTTATCTCATGACTTTTCTCTGCTTCTTGAGAACACTTCCAATATCACTAGGAGCACTTTGTGTGGGTACTGTTACTCAGCGTTTACAGTATTGCAGTAAACACAATGAAAAATACATGAGAACAGTGAAAAATCTTTTACTGTGATACGCAGTTTTAAAGAGACAAATTGCTCACATAGTGATGCTTATCATCACAAAGTGTTTCAAGGGAATACTGAAAATACTTGAGCTCACTGCAACAGCAACAGGCTATGAAATTGCCATAATATGTACTATAGTGAGTTTTTAGCAATTAAGATTCAGTACTGTATCTTCGTTCATCTACATTTCTCTGGACTGGAATGGCACCATGTACATGTGTGGACACACTTGAATACCTGATAACCTTTTCTAACTTGTGTATTTTACAGATAAAGTAAGCTAGTATCTACATATATTTTAAAGATTCATTACATAACATTCCCTTAATTTTGTGAATATTTCTAGGCTATGTGGTTCATCTGTGAGTTTTTATAGACTGTTGCAAATCTCCAAAAACAGTTCCAATACATGTATTGATAAAAAGCCATTGTATAAGTGGATCCAATTCATGTAGTTCAAGTAGTTTAAACTTAACATTGTTCAAGGTTAACTATAATTGTAAATCAAAGTTCAGTAAAATGTTTAAGAATGTTAATGAGTAACATTTGATTTGGTTATTTAGTTAATTTCAGGGTTTTTTTAATCAGACCTTTAAAGAAAACTTTTATCTTGGAACACTTCATTTTTTATGTCATTTTTGATGCATTTCTTCTGGTATGTCTTAGAATTCAAGGAAAGTGTTCTCTTTATTTCAATTCATTTTATTTTTATTCAAAATTATTTTAGTTCACATTTGATTACAGGAGTAGGTTTATTTAGAATATATATTTTTTGTTGTCAGCTTTTTTTATACCTAAAATACCTAGAATTGTGAGTTTCCTAATTGAAATCAATAGTGTAAAATAGAATTTTATATTTGAGAATCCAAATTTGTTTTTAAAATATAAAAAGATGTATTTTCTCAAATAAGTACAAAAATATTTCCTTCCGGGGAGCCTGGGTGGCTCAGTTGTTAAGCATCTGCCTTTGGCTCAGGTCATGGTTCCAGGGTCCTGGGATCGAGCCCCGCATCGGGCTCCCTGCTCTGCGGGAAGCCTGCTTCTCCCTCTCCCACTCCCCCTGCTTGTGTTCCCTCGCTGGCTGTGTCTCTGTCAAATAAATAAATAAATAAAATTTCCTTCCAAGGCACACTTTTTCCTAGAATATATATTCTTTGCTAATAACATGCGATCTGTTTTTTCAACTCTAGGAATTAATTGATGATTTCATCTTTCCTGCTTCCAAAGTTTACTTGAAATGTATGAGAAATGGAGAACTGCCAGCTGAGCAGGCTATCCCAGTCTGTAGTTCACCTGCTACCATCAATGCTGGTTTTGAACTACTTGTAGCCTTAGCTGTTGGTTGTGTAAGGAACCTCAAACAGATAGTAGACTGTTTGACTGAAATGTATTACATGGGCACAGCAATAACTAGTAAGTATTTTAACTTGTAAAGTTGTTTTGTTGGTTCAGATATCTACCATGTTTAAAATTCTGGGGTTTTTTTCTTCTAGGAAATGTTTAATCTGGGTGTGTTTGTTTTTAGGAACTAGTATGTAGCTTAACGATTTTAATCAAATATGTAAAGACCATTTTAAGTACTCAAAAAGAGATAAGTACAGAGCATTCACACAGAAAAATTCTCCAGTTATATTTAAATGCCTTCATATGGGGCGCCTGCGTGGCTCAGTCATTAAGCTGCCTTTGGCTCAGGTCATGATCCTGAGGTCCTGGGATCAAGCCCCACATCGGGCTCCCTGTTCCGTGGGAAGCCTGCTTCTCCCTCTCCCACTCCCCCTGCTTGTGTTCCCTTTCTCGCTGTGTCTCTGTCAAATAAATAAATAATCTTTAAAAATAAAAATGCGTGCATATAGGTGTTTCAAGGAATTTGGCAAAATGTTTTATTTCATCAGTATAAAATAAAATTTAAACTTGAGTAAGAAGCCAAATTTGATGCTACAGGGTTTAGTATTTAAAAGTGGAAAAATTTTAAAAAAGAAAAGTCCATGAGTGGAGAGATTTGCAGGGCCTTACTTTGAAATTGCTTCGTATTATTTTAATCTGAGTTTTTAAAAATTAATGTTTTGAAGATTACAGTGTGAAAAGATAACACATGCATTTTATTGTTTTCTCAGTTAATGCCACATCAGTCTCATAGTATTGGAAGCTGTGTTTAGATCTTATTAGAACTGAAACTCAAAGAGAAGGGAGTAATCAGTAAAAGTAAGAATAAATAACATAAAATCTAAGAGCTAATATAACATACAGAACTAATGAATGAGTACATTCAGTAATAACCTTTAAGAACATCTGAAATTATCTTGGTTTTCCTGTCTTTCAGAGTGTAAGAAATTTTTCATTCAAATTTTCAGAGTTTCTAGCCAAAAGTTAGATTTTTTGGTACTGTAGAATCTACATAGATGGTTAAAAACTTAGTTTTGTTTCTCTAAATTTTTTTAGCTTTTGAATTTTATGGTTACTTCATTTACATATAAAAGACTTCAGACTAAAGGAACTAAGCTTCCTTCCAATTCCATATTCCTATTTCAAAAATTGTGTATGCATATGCAAGTTGATATTTTGTATATCTCTGTTTAGATTTTTTCTTTTTTTTTTTTTTTAAGTTTTTTGTTTATGTGAGAGAGAGCATGCACACATAAAAGCAGGGGGAATGGCAGAGGGAGAGAATCCCACAGACTCCACACTTAGTGCAGAGCCCAGCATGGGACTGGATCTCGCAACTCTGATATCATATGATATCATAACTTGACCTGAAACCAAGAGTCGGGCACTCGACCAGCTCAGCCACTCAGGCGCCCCTAAATTTTTTTCTTTTTAATACAAATTGGAATATACTGCATACAGTGTTCTTTACTTTCTTTTTAGTTTTGCATTCAGTAAAAATCTAATAGCACATAAAGATCCATCTAATTCTACTTATTGGCCATATACTTTGTAATTTAGTATACTCTTAATTTATGTGATCTGTTTCCCAGATAGTGATGTTCAGATTATTTTTGATTTATACAAGGTGATGGAGGATATAAAGTGATATACACAGTTCTAACAGATCTTTGAAATATACTGTTTTATTAATTCCTCAAGATAGAACTGCGGGTATAGGCAAAGCAGTTTTTACTCCTAGTTTACACTAGGAAATTTAATATTATGCTCTTATATGACTCTAGCAGATGTTCATAGAGGCAGCATCAGTAAAATGCGGACTCAGTAGTTCGGATCTGTATGGTGGTACTGAAATAACAATTTGGAGCAACACTTACAGGTGGTTGTAGTAGTGATAGAATTATTGCTAATATTAATTTATCAGCATAACACAGTGACTAGTGGACAAAGTCATTATCATGTTATGAGGATCTTTTCTTTTCTCAGCTTGTGAAGCTCTTACTGAATGGGAGTATCTACCACCTGTTGGACCCCGCCCATCAAAAGGATTTGTGGGACTCAAAAACGCTGGTGCTACTTGTTATATGAACTCTGTGATCCAACAGCTGTACATGATTCCTTCCATCAGAAACAGTATTCTTGCTGTTGAAGGCACAGGTAGTGATGTAGATGATGATATGTTCGGTGATGAGAAGCAGGACAGTGAGGTAAATTTTAATTATACTTTTTTTTTTCTGTGTTTCAAGGTCTTGATTACCAGATACTGTTTTTTTCTCTTAGAATATTATATTCTTGTAGAACTTTTTTGAACTACTTTTGATGACAGGACAAGAATCTCTGAGCATATCATAGTGTTTATTATCTAACAGACTTTCACAACTTTTCTGTTTGTTCTTCAAAGCAGCAGTTAACGTAATCATGTTTTGTGCAATGTGGTAAGTAAAATTCGGTGTTATAAAGTGACAAATTTCTTTTATTTTAAAATAATTTATATTTTGATTTTTTTAATCTTTATATTCTGTTTTTCCTTTTATATTATTTATATCAATTTCACCACCTATGTCTATTTTTAGAATACTCTTAATATTTTTCTCATTATGATTTTTCTAATACAAAACCAAATTTGTTTGCTACTTTAAATAATAATGCTATATGGTCCTGTTAAGAATATTAGTAAATAGTAAGGATATAATCATGCTACCAGGAGTATCCAGTACAGAATATAAGAAAGTTATGTGTTAGTGGCAAATCAGAGTATGTAAAACTAAGATGTAGCTCTTTATACATTAATATGAAGGACTTAACTTTTAGTTATTGTTTATATCAAAACTATGTTTATTTTCCTTTTCCTTTTTCATTTACACAAGTTCATAGGAATTAACAGAGAAGACAGAAAATACTGTAATTGTAGTAAGTGGTTCTTCCCCCATTCCTGTACTTCTTGCCTTCAGTGACCAAAATTAGTTTGGCTATCCAGTGGTCATGGAGAGTCTGAAACATACAGCTGCCTGCACTCTTCTCATATCCAACAAATCACACCATCCAGACAGTAGTATCTGACTATGTTTACTTTTTTTTTTTTTTTTTAAAGAATCCCCGTTTGAGGTGTCCACACTAGTACCTAGTTAAGAACCAGTGTTGCAGAGAAAATTGGGATATAAATCTTAGTTCTGTAGCTCATATTACTGGTAGGATGCTGAATTAAACATAAATAGACATGGCTAACCAT
Source organism: Zalophus californianus (assembly GCF_009762305.2). Classification (NCBI taxonomy): domain Eukaryota; kingdom Metazoa; phylum Chordata; class Mammalia; order Carnivora; family Otariidae; genus Zalophus; species Zalophus californianus. The sequence goes on along the minus strand of NC_045613.1, from coordinate 352,075 downwards.
ACTGGCAAAATGCAGAAACTACAGACAAGGTGCCAGATTTCTTTGCTGCTTGATAACCGTATGCTTTACGTTGTTTGAACAGTACATTGTGGTTGTCTGTTTACTAGGTTGTTTTCCTAGATTGTAACCTTCTCAATGGCAGGAACTGGGTGTTGTCTACTTCTATCAGAAGCCTCTGACACAGAGCAAACCATATGAAATGGTGTTCAGTGCTCTGTTAACAACTAAATTTTGCTTTATAGTGTGATTAAGACCTTCAGAGCTTCTGTCTATGCTGTTTCTACCAAAGGTAGTCTTAATTGTTGTACTTATTAATAATTCTGATAATGCCACAAGAATTATTTCATATAATCTGTGAAAAATGCATTATCTCCAGAAGAAAATGAATCCTGCAAAGCTAACTTATTTCTACTTACAATAAATATTCATTTGTCTCAATCTAGGCTGTTGAACTTTATCTTTTTTTTCTTATTCTATCTCCAGTGGATGGTCAGGATTCTTCTTCTTCCTCTTTTTTTTAGATTTATTTATTTTAGAGAAAGCATGAGTGGGAGGGGCAGAGGGAAAGGGAGAGAATATCAAGCAGACTCCCCACTGGGTGCAGAGGGCACAATGCTGGGCTCGAGATAATGATCTGAGCCAAAAACCAGAGTTGGACACTTAACTGTCACCCAGGCGCCTCTCAGGATTATTTTATGATTTTTAAATGATAATTCATCTGTGAAATTATAGGACTAAGCACTAATACTGTAAATTTTGAAAGTTGTGTGCTTTGGAAACATGGAATATAAAATAATGCAGATCATTCATTTACTGATTTTATTTGTCTCAGCTTCTACAGTTAGATTAGCTCATCAATGATGGGTTTTTTCTTTTGTTTTTGGTTTTGGTGTTTTGTTGTGTTTGTTTCTTTATTTGTTTTTTGTCTCTAGAGTAATGTTGATCCCCGAGATGATGTATTTGGATATCCTCATCAATTTGAAGACAAACCAGCTTTGAGTAAGACAGAAGATAGGAAAGAATACAATATTGGTGTCCTAAGACATCTTCAGGTCATCTTTGGTCATTTAGCTGCTTCCCGACTACAATACTATGTGCCCAGAGGATTTTGGAAACAGTTCAGGTATATTATGGGTGGATGATAATTTTGATTTTATAAAAATGTCAGTATATTAAGTTTAAATTTCTGTATATGTTAGAATGTATAACCATTTAATATTTAAACAAGGTGATATTATTCTAACGTCCTTCTTAGTCTTTTCTTTGTCTTGGCCGAAGGACGTAAAAATTACCACGTAGTCAGCAGTTCTCAACTGAAACATATGTTAGACATTTTATATATATATATATGTGTGGCTTTTCATTTATGTATCTCTTTTTTAAATAAGCATAACCATGATATTATCTAAAAAAAACCCTCTAATATCACTACATTTAAGTTACTGTTTAAATTTACCAAGTTGTTTAACATTTAGTAGTGTAATTTTTTTAAATGCAGGATCAGAACCCATTTACTACAGTTGGCTGATAGTTCTATGTAGATATATGTAGACCTCTGTATGATAGATCTGTATATGATACCAAAATGACATTATCAATCTATAAATTTCTTTCTTCCACAAATTGAACTGTTCATCTAGGGCAAAAGACTGATTTGCATGTATGCTGCTTCTTTCCAGATATATGCCTTTCCTTTTTTAGTTTTGTCACCTGCCTATACTTTTCTCTCCCCTCTAGTGATTTCAGTACTTTTGTTTTTCTTAGGTTATCTTGTGTCTGACTCAAGATTTTATTCAGTAGTCTAGTCAACATTTCTTTTTTTCCCAAATTACTGTGCTACTGTGTTTCAAGCTGTTGTCTTAAAATCTTTCATTCAGTTATTTGTACATGTGTATGTATTTTGTGTATTTCTGTATATTTCTACAAATATAGCAAGATTTATAGATAGTTTTGCTCCTGAATTATAATGTATTTACTAAATTTGTAATGTATTTGTGCTTAAATATGTTTTTGTCTTCACAGTTACTTTCTCCATTTAATGGAGCCCTTTTGTACTATCTATATTCTAGACACATAACATGAAATTCACCATCGTGAATTGTAACTGTTTAAAAATGTACAATTCAGGGGCACCTGGGTGGCTCAGTCGTTAAGTGTCTGCCTTCAGCTCAGGTCATGATCGCAGGGTCCTGGGATCGAGCCCCACATCAGGCTCCCTGCTCGGCAGGAAGCCTGCTTCTCCCTCTCCCATTCCCCCTGCTTGTGTTCCCTCTCCTACTGTGTCTCTCTCTGTCAGATAAATAAATAAAATCTTTAAAAAAAAAAAAGTACAATTCAATGCCAGTTTAATGCATTCAAAATGTTTTTCTCCAGTCTTCCCTTCTTCCAACGACAAAAAAATTAATGTTCTTTCTATATGAATTTGCCTATTTTCATTATTTCATATAATTTTAATTATGTAATATAGCATTCTTCATCCAACTTCTTTCACAAAGCATAATGTTTTCATGGTTCATCCATTTTTTAGCATGTATCAGAACCTAATTTCATGGATGAATGATATTCCATTATGTGGATGGATACTCCACAGCTTGGTTATTTCTTCATCAATAGATGGACATTTCAGTGGTTTCTTTCTTTGGGCTATTTGAATAGTGCTCTTATCAGCATTAATGTTGTGTAAGTTTTTGTATAAGATTACATTTTCATTTTATTAGTGTACATACACGTGAGCAGTATAGGTGCTGGGTCATATGGTAATTCTGTTTAATATTTGAGGAACCACCAAACTGTTCCATGTCCTTTAAGTCATTTTACTTTGCCATCAGCAAAATTTGATGGTTACAGTTTTTTAATAATCAGTATTTTATTTTTCATTTTTTGTGTTTTCCTTTTCCCTTTGTTTTTGTGATAGCCTTCCTAGTTGGTGTCAAGTGATACCTTATTGTGGTTTTAATTTTCATTTCTCTCATGAATAATAGTGTTGAATATCTATTAATGTATTTATTGCCCTGTTTTGCTTTAAGGAGAGTGTCTATTCAAGTTATTTCTCCATGTCTTTTTGTTACTGTGTTATGAAGAGTTCTTTGTATAACCATCGTACTAGGCCCTTACAGATAAGTGATGTACAAATACTTTCTCCCATTCTGTGGATTTGCTTTTCACTCTCTTGGTAGTTCCTTTGATCCACAAAATTTTTAAAATTTGAGGAAAGCCCTTCTACCTATTTTTTCTTTTTCAGGTTTCCACTCTAATGCACTATTTTTTTTATTGTTCTAAAAACGTGTATGACGTAAGAGTATTTTAAATGCTTTTCTGTGTACAGTTCATTGGCATTGAGCACATTTACATTTTGTGCACCATCACTGAAATCCAGAATTTTTTTCTTTCTTTTTTTCGGAACTGAAACTCTATGAATCAATAATCCCACATACTGATTTTTACATGTTGATTTTTATATCTTGCAACTTTGCTGAATTTATTCCTTGAACTCTAACAGTTTTTTGCGGAATCTTTAGGATTTCCAGTTTAGATACATGTGTTTCTTAATTTACCAATTGGTATTTGCTATAGACCTTCCAGTGCTATGAAGAAATAAGACATCCTGCCTCTTTCCTGATCTTAGAAAAAAGCTTTCAGTCTTTGACCATTTGATCTTGACCTTACATCATATGTATTAATACTGATGGGTCAAGTATGTAAACATAAGAAATAAAACTACAAAATATAAAACTTTTAGAAGAGGGCGCCTGGTGGCTAAGTTGGTTAAGCGAATGCCTTCGGCTCAGGTCATGATCCTGGAGTCCCGGGATCGAGTCCCGCATCGGGCACCCTGCTTGGTGAGGACCTGCTTCTCCCTCTAACCCAACCCCCTCTCATGTACTCTCTCTCTCTCTCTCATTCTCACTCTTTCAAAATAAATAAATCTTTTTAAAAAAAAAACTTTTAGAAGAAAACAAAGGCAGAGTACTTCAGTACGTTGGATTTTGCAGTGATTTCTTGGTATGACACTAATAAACAATAGAAAATATCCTAACATTCTATTTTCAGTGAAAATATTCTTCAGTAGTGAAGGAGAGAAAAGTCCATTCATTCTCAAAGGGAAATGTGCAATGAATTTCCTCACAAAGTTTCTTTGGAGGGGGATAATTTACTTAGGGAAAATTTGGAATTTCAAAAATAAGAATATCAGAAATGTGAAATACTGTGTATTCACAGTACTCTGTTTTTCTTTTATTATTTAGTTTGTATAAATATTGAAAGCAAAAATAATAGTGAAAAGGAAATCATTCAATATATTATTAATGTAGGGGCACCTGGGTGGCTTAGTCATTAAGTGTCTGCCTTCGGCTCAGGTCATGGGGATTGAGTCCCGCATAGGGCTCACTGCTCAGTGCGAAGCCTGCTTCTCCCTCTCCCACACCTCCTGCTTGTGTTCCCTCTCTTGCTGTGTCTCTCTCTGTCAAATAAAATCTTTAAAAATATATGTGTATTTTTAATGTAATACATTTAATATTTTTAACAGAAAAATAAAGGCCGTTATTTATTTGGCTATGAATCTTCTTTGTTTTTGTTTAAGATTTTATTTATTTGAGAGAGAGCATGAGCAAGGGGAGAGGCAGAGGGAGAGAGAGCAGCAGACTTCACACAGAGCAGGGAGCAGGGCTCTCAATATGGGGCTCGATCCCAGGACAATGGGATCATGACCTGAGCTGAAGGCACACACTTAACCAACTGAGCCACTCAGGTGCCCCGCTTCTTTGTGTTATATGAATGCCAAAACATAAACTCTACATGATAAGTTACGACTGTTTATAGAGCAAACAAAAAATAACAGATGTAGATAAAAAGCAGATTTCATTGAAATAGAAAAATATAATTAAATAATTCTCAAAAGGGTAGAGAAGAAAAAACTGATAGACAAACAATGAAATAATAGGATAATATGACTAAATTCAGTTATATCAGTAGTAATATAAAGTCAAATTGGTCCTTAAGCCACAGATTGTTAGATGAAATTAAAAATCAGGCCTCAATTATCTGTACCATGCAAGATACCAAATTTAAATTTAATGCTGTGAATTAAAAGTAAAGAGATGAAAAGCATGTCAGAGTTCAGTACACATATGGGAATGGTAAAATAAATCTAGTGGCAGCACCAGATACTGGCTAGGGTACTGAGAAATGGGATCACCTGTTGCCGCTGTGAATACAAAATAATTCAGCTGTCCTAGAAAGCAATTTAGCAATTCCTTATATAATCCATAGTTGCAGTCAGGAATAGTTATGCCAGAGAAAAGGAAATTTAGGTTGACACCAAAATTTGTACACAGATATTCAGAGCAGCTCTGAGTAGCCCCAGACTGGGAATAATAACCAAGATGTTCTTCCACAGCTCAGTAGTTAAATGAATTGGTATACCTATATTACATACTAAAAAACAATGAACTCTTGGTACATGCAGCAGCTTGGTTGAATCTCAGCATTTTGCTGACTGAGAAAGGCCAAATCCAAAAGGCTACATACTATATAATTCTCTTCATATAAAATGTTTGAAATGACAAAGTTTTAGAAATGAAAGACAGACTAGTGTTTGCCAGAGTTGGGAATGAGTAGCAAGTAGATGGGTGTGATTGTAGAATGAATGCTTGAGAGATCCTTATGATGGTAACTGTTCTGTATCTTAACCAGGGTAGACACACAACACAGAAGTTAACAAAATTTCATAAAGCTAAATAGCACACAGATATAAAGAAGTAAGCCTGTAGAAATCTCAGTAACGTTGGAGCTTATATCACTATCAGTATCCTGATTTTGATATTGTTGTGTGGTTTTGTAAGATGTTCCGTTGGGAGTAACTGTACAAAAGGCACAGAGGGTATATTATTTTTTTAGAACTCTCTGTGATTCTGCAATTATCTCAAAATTGTTTTTAAAAATCAAATGGTAGGAAAAAAGTATTAGTTTGACCCAAACATTAATGCCAGAAAAAATGAAAGATCAAACTTAAGTAACTTTGAAAAACAGTACTCTCAATACTATAAAAACGAAAAAAGTTTCTAGAAATTTAGAGTATGGAAGGTTTTGACTACTACATGGTAGCATTAGGAGATTTGGGGTCGGGGGTGAGGACTGAGATATGGTCTGGTATATTGATTGTGGTGGTCATTAGACATCTGTCTGCATTTGGTAAGATACACATTGTGCTCCAAAAAGATTTAATGTTACTATCTGTAAATTTAAAAATAATTTTAAAAAATAAGCAGCTAAAAATAAAAAATAAGCTGCTAGTTTTTTAAATTGTAAAAGCACACCACACACAAAAGATAATAAACCTCCTTACCAAATTTAACATTTTACCATATGTTTTGCTGAAAATGAATATATTTTATTCCCTTATGTATATTATTATTCTATAACCATTAAATGTTACTAATATCCATCATAACCTGATAGTAGCAACAACAGTTCTCATTTTTTGTTCACACACTTGGTATTTTGTCTTCTCAGAATCTGTTGGCCTAAATTTTATTTTTATTTTTTTAACTTTTTTTTTTTTTAAAGATTTATTTATTTATTTGACAGAGGGGAGACACAGCGAGAGAGGGAACACACGCAGGGGGAGTGGTAGAGGAAGAAGCAGGCTTCCCGGCAATCAGGGAGCCCAATGAGGGGCTCAATCCCAGGACTCTGGGATCATGACCTGAGCCGAAGGCAGATGCTTAACGACTGAGCCACCCAAGCGCCCCTTTAACTTTCTTTTAAGTAAACTACTCCCAGTGTAGGGCTCAAACTCAACAACCCTGACATCAGGAGTTCCATGCTCTACTGACTAAGCCACCCAGGCACCTCTGAACTAAATCATAAATTCATTTGGATTACTAGAAATTACAAAAGAACAGGATAAAGCTTTTTTTTTTTTCATTTGGAAAAATCACCTTGGTTAAGAATAAATTGCTGTAACCTTTGCAATATGGCATGCAAGATTTAAGCAGAACTAAATGTCAGTAGTTAATTATAACAGCCATACAAGAATGGATTTTCCTTCTCATGTTAATGCTCTTTACTTGCATTCAGAATGCACAAATACACTGTTTCATATAGAAGACACCGTTCTTTTTTTTTTTTAGGACACCATTTTTAAAGCCTGCTACCCGTAATTTCTTGGTAATTCTTTGACACTGGAGTACAGTTTTTAGTGTGACCTTCACTTCCATTACCATTACTACTCGGTAGATAGTGTTTATTGCTTTATTTCTACTTCCTATATGAATAAAGGCTCAGCTTAGATTTCTGACATTTTTGTTGTGGTTATGAAAAGTAAGATATGGATATTCTGGGGACATAGTATAGTTCTTAACTTTATTTTTTTTTTCTAAGGCTTTGGGGTGAACCTGTTAATCTTCGGGAACAACATGATGCCTTAGAGTTTTTTAATTCTTTGGTGGATAGTTTAGATGAAGCTTTAAAAGCTTTAGGACATCCAGCTATACTAAGTCAAGTCCTGGGAGGTTCCTTTGCTGATCAGAAGATTTGCCAAGGCTGCCCCCATAGGTAAGTGCTAATTAAGGTTTTTATTGTTCCAATTTTAGTATAAGCTGAGGCCTTAACTGACTGACTGAGCCACCAGGTGCCCCAGGGAAAGAGAATCTTAAGCAGGCTCCACACGACCCCATGAATTACTACTTAAACACATAACATAGGTAGCAAGCAGTATGAGAGAATATAAAGAACTTAACCAGTGAGGTCAGACAAGCCTAACTTCAAATCACCACTCTTCCTCGTTAAGTGTACCAAATTAATCTCTTTCTTTGATAGCCCCCTCTCACTTCCACTCCAGTTCCTTATCTGTGAAATATGGATGGATATGCCTCTCTTTAACTGTTTTTTTTTCTAGAAGGTTTTTTATGAAGGTGATGATAAGCAATAGTATGTATTAAGAATCTAATAGGGGTGCATGGGTGGCTCAGTCGGATAAGCATCTGCCTTCGGCTCAGGTCATGAGCCCAGGGTCCTGAGAAGGAGCCCCTCGTCAGGCTCCCTGCTCAGCGGGAAGCCTGCTTCTCCCTCTCCTCCCTGCTTGTGCTCTGTGTCTCACTCTTTATCTCAAATAAATAAATAAAATCTTTTAAAAAAAATCTAATATAGGGGCACTTGCCTGGCTTAGTCAGTAGAGCATGAGTTTCTTGATCTTAGGGTCATGAGATTGGGCCCCACATTAGGGATAGAGATGACTTAAACTAAATTTTTTAATCTAATACACAGTGTCCACACAAACTTAAGTAAGCTTATTAATAACTCTTGACTAATATATTTAACATGATATATTAAAGACTAAAAATATATTTTGCATCAAGTTTACAGCTAAAGGATAACTAGAAACTTAAGGAATAAATCCTTTTGATTTTCTCTTAAAATAATACCTTTAGATACGAGTGTGAAGAATCTTTTACAACTCTGAATGTAGATATTAGAAATCACCAAAACCTTCTTGATTCTTTGGAACAGTATATCAAGGGAGATTTATTGGAAGGTGCAAATGCATATCGATGTGAAAAATGTGATAAAAAGGTAAGTATTGTCTGGTTTTAAAAATCAATGATAATGTTTAACTGAACTGGAAGATGTCAGAGTTGCTTTGTTCAACCTCAAAATATACCACTTTTCTACTCTGCTTTGTTACAGTTGTGGCAGAGAGGCAGTCACAGTAACTTAAAGATTTATCAGGGAAACTATTGAGAGATTTGTCAAGGAAACTCTCGAGAGAAAATAAAGCCAGTGGACTACAAAAAAACATTTAATTTGGATGATTCATTTTAGATGTCACAGTTGCTATTGAATTCCTTAAACCAGAAGGGCTGATAATAGAAAACACTGCTCCTCTTTTATATTCCATGTTACTCGTCATGTTTAGAATCACTCATTTTATCTGGTTACATCAGATTTTCATAACCACTTGCACTTTTTTTAAACACCAGATCTCATTTTTTCAGCCCAATTCATTTTATTCCAGCCACTTAAACAGTTAAAGATGGAATGATAACATGTCTTTGATGATAGATATTACAGAAATATTTTTCTGAGCCCTACTCTCATCTCCTAACTACCTGTATTATTCTGACATTAAACATCATATAGATCATGATCTCTGAAGCCACAATATTGTCTGTTACCTACAGGTCTCAGTCACTTTCCTCTGAGGCAGCCTGTTTTGTACACATCTTTCCATTCTTCCTTCCCATATTTTAAACTATGAACCTTGAGTTAGGAGCTTTTTAGAACAGTCAGAATTAAATATGTTAATATGTGTGCAGCATTTAGTATACTATGTGGCCGTAAGTGCCATAGGTAGTAGATGCTGTTACTACGTACAGTATTTCTTAAGAAGTTTGCTTATAGCAGATTCTGTTCATTAGCATAAAAATAAACATTAGAAAAATAACATGATCAGATAGAAATAGCAGTATGGAAACATGTAGCCATTAATTTCTGTGTCACATGAGACTAATTATGTATTTTTAGGTTTGGTATAAAAGTTTTGAAAAAGTAGTAACAAAATGATCTTAATTGTATTCATCATCATGTACTCCTCTATTTCTGAATAAATCCAGATCATAAAGTTTTAAATTTTTTTATTTTTTATTTGGGTTATAAAAGCCCCTGTTTATATTCACTGTTTATTGTAGGTTGATACAGTAAAGCGCTTGCTAATTAAAAAGTTGCCTCCTGTTCTTGCTATCCAATTGAAACGATTTGACTATGACTGGGAAAGAGAATGTGCAATTAAATTCAATGATTATTTTGAATTTCCACGAGAGCTGGACATGGAACCTTACACAGTACCAGGTGTTGCAAAACTGGAAGGAAATAATGTAAACCCACACAGTCAGTTGATAGAACAGAATGAGCAGTCTGAAAGTGAGACAACAGGAAGCACAAAATACAGACTTGTGGGTGTGCTTGTACACAGTGGTCAAGCAAGTGGAGGACATTATTATTCTTACATCATTCAAAGGAATGGTAAAGATGGTGAGAGAAATCGCTGGTATAAATTTGATGATGGAGATGTAACAGAATGTAAAATGGATGATGATGAAGAAATGAAAAATCAGTGTTTTGGTGGAGAGTACATGGGAGAAGTATTTGATCATATGATGAAGCGGATGTCGTACAGGCGGCAAAAAAGATGGTGGAATGCTTATATACTTTTTTATGAACGAATGGACACAGTAGACCAAGATGATCAGATGATAAGATATATATCAGAGCTTACTATCACAAGACCCCATCAAATTATGTCACCAGCCATTGAGAGGAGTGTTCGAAAACAAAATGTGCAATTCATGCATAACCGAATGCAGTACAGTTTAGAATATTTTCAGTTTGTAAAAAAACTGCTTACATGTAATGGTATTTATCTAAGCCCTGCTCAAGGTAAGTTTCTGGAATTTAGCTTCTTATTAATAAACAATTTTTATTTAACTTACAGAATTTTTTATTGGCCATAAATGCATATTAATATTTTCCTTCAGTTTTCTGAAGGTTTCCTTCAGTTTCCTTCAGTTTTTTTTTCCTTTTTTTTCCAGAAAATAATTAGCATTTTATTTTAAAGATGTCAGCTTTTTTTTAATAAAAGATATTTATTTATGCATTTGTCAGAGAGAAGGCGGGGAGAAAGAGACCATAAGCAGGGGGAATGGCAGGCAGAGCAGGCAGAGGGAGAAGCAGACTCCCCACCAAGTAAGGAGCCCGATTTGGAACTCAGGGCAAGACCCTGGGATAATGACCTGAGCCAAAGGCAAATGCTTAACCCACTGAACCACCCAGGCTTCCCAGTGTCAGCATTTTTCGTTCATTATGTTAAAGTCAAGTATTTAATATCCCTGTATTTTTGAGTAGTGATAGTATCTAGAAACATTGAAGAGCTTTTATTTATAACAATTTACTTGACTTAAACATTAGTTTGAAACATGGTTTGGTGAAGTACTAAGATAGGCACTAAAGATTACTTTTAGCTAAGATCATTTTAACATTGGGCATTTGTTTAAATATGTTTAAATAAAAATGTTTGATTACATACATGTTTTTTAAAGGACAAGATCACTTGTTGCCTGAAGCAGAAGAAATCACTATGATTAGTATTCAACTTGCAGCTAGATTCCTCTTTACCACTGGATTTCACACGAAGAAAATTGTCCGTGGCCCTGCCAGTGATTGGTACATGGCTTTGAATTTTATTCATATTATACTCATGGTCGGTTTGCATCAATACTGCACTGCTTTATTTTTCCCTAACCATGAGAATCTTATTTCAAACATAGGATAAAAATTTGGTAGTAATGTTGAAAAGAATATTAAAATTGCTTAATCTTAGTATGCCTTCTATTCAAAAATTGACTCCTTATTTCTATTAAATTATAGCTCTTACTGTTTCATCATGAAAGTTTTAAGCTTTATCTAGATGGAATTTTGACTTAAGTTCAAAAATACAGCAGTTTTTTTTAAGTGTTTATGGTCTTAAGTTTCTAATTGTAAAAGTATGGAGGACATTACAATATCTTGATCTAACAGCTGTTTCAGCATCTTTTTGGAAAATACATTTGCATCCATCTACACAAGTTCTCATTTAATTCATTTTGTGACTGTGGACTAGATCAAGTCACAGTTCTGATGCTTGTACTAGAACCAACCATGACCATTAATTAGAGAAGAACTTTCTTTTTTATTTGATTCATAGAAGTCTATTGGTTCACTCTAGAAATCAAAACAGAAGAACATTAATAAAAGTTGATATTCATATATTTTTCTGTTTTAGGTATGATGCACTGTGCCTTCTTCTCCGTCATAGCAAAAATGTGCGTTTTTGGTTTGCTCATAATGTTCTTTTTAATGTTTCAAATCGCTTCTCTGAATATCTCCTCGAGTGCCCTAGTGCAGAAGTGAGGGGTGCATTTGCAAAACTTATAGTATTTATTGCACATTTTTCTTTGCAAGATGGGCCTTGTCCTTCATCATTTACATCTCCTGGACTTTCTGGTCAGGTAATTGAAAGCTTTTCTCTAACAATAAAATACGAGTAAATCCTGTTTCCTGCAAAATCAAATCACTAAACATACGCATTTGTTTAACACATATACCATATATATACAAGCATGCATATATTTATTAAAATTATTTCACACCAATGAGTATGATTATTGGGTGCTTTCAGAATGTAAGGAAAATTCCTTCTGTTTATTTAGTTACTAGCAGTTATGTAGTAAGTCTTCAGATTACATATGTTCAGGGAGGACTTTTATAATGCTAAATTTGAATCTTTTAAGTAGCCTATTTAGCATAAAACTATGGATTTTTTTTTTCGGTTACAACAGTAATACCTACAGTAAAATTTCCAGCTCTTCCTTCCATCTCTGTAAAAGCAACTATTTTTAAGTAATTTACTTCCTGATATTTCTGCCTAATGCAGTCATGTGTATATATATATATATATACATACACACACACACACACACACACACATTCCTAATGCAAACATATATATAGGAAGTATCCTTTTCTCCATCTTGTTGCTAATAAAATATTTTATCCTTCACAGGCATGTGATAACTTAAGCTTGAGTGATCACTTACTAAGAGCAGTATTAAATCTCCTCAGAAGGGAAGTTTCAGAGCATGGCCGTCATTTACAGCAATATTTCAATCTGTTTGTAATGTATGCTAATTTAGGTAAGAATTTTTAATAATTCCATATAATGTATTGTTTCATATTTAGTACTAAATGATGAATGTATTTTAACGCAGTGATGAGACCTAATTTGTTCTGAAATATAAGCAGTATTCTGTATTTATGATGTTAAAATCCCTTGCAGATTTTAACTTTTTAATGTCAGTTCTCATTTTGGATTCTGGTAATTTATGCACTTAAATTATTTCCTTGATAGTTGTTAAGTTTAGTATTTCTTATATTTTTATCTCCTAATCCTGGTTTAAAAATACTGTTTCACAGGCTATATCTCACATGATATGAATCAGAATTTCTAGGGATAGGAAAAACCATTCTCTAAAGGATCCCAGGTGGTTGTATTTGTCAGATTTAGGAATCACTTGCTATCAGGCACCTGTGTGGCTCAAGTGGTTAAGCAACTGCCTTCAGCTCAGGTCATGATCCCAGAGTCCCAGGATCGAGTCCAACATCAGGCTCCCTGTTCAGCAGGGGAACCTGCTTTTCCTTCTGACCCTTCCCCCTCTCATGCTCTTTCTTTCTCTTTCTCAAATATAATAAAATCTTAAAAAAAAAAAAAAGAATCACTTCTTAAAGAAGGTGCTCTGTACCTATGTTTTTGTTAAAATAAATTGAAGTCAGTGAAAAATGTATGTAAGTTACTCTGTTGAAATCAGTATCAGTAACTGTTTTCAAAATATGCTTTTCTTGTGTTCATTTCTTCTCAGTTGTTCCAGAGCGCTTACCTAAAGTGTTACATTATATTGTTTTGTTAGGCTTATTCTGTTGTGTTTTGATTAGATTTTAAGGTTTTTTCTGTCATGCCCACCACAACTAGAGTATAAAGTTCTTGTGATCAGGGCTTTTTGCACAGTAGCACTTAGTCACTGTTTTCTGTTGGATGGATAGTCAAGAATGTACATGAGAAATTTTCTGATATTTTTAATATTCTTTTAAATTACTGTTTGTTAAGAGTTTAGAAAGAGTAAGTTTGTTACATTTACATTACAGAATTTAAGCATTGGTGATTCAGGTGTTGATACACCAATAGCTCAGAATTACTCATCTTTTGAGATGTGGTTTAGTTAAAAATTTTGCAGTATTAGCATATATTTGAGTAGAATTTTATGAGGAATTGATTCAGAGGTCATTTATTTATTTTTAAGGATTTTATTTATTTGAGAGCAAGAGTATAAGATGGGGAGGGAGAGGAAACAAATATAAGCATATTGTCACCCATCAGTCATAATCAAAAGAAAAAGATGAAAATAACCCAAATTTTTTTTTAAGATTTTATTTATTTGTCAGAGAGAGAGAAAGAGAGCACAAGTAGGCAGAGCAGCAGGCAGAGGGAGAGGGAAAAGCAGGGAGCCTGACGCAGGACTTGGATCCAGGACCCTGAGATCATGACCTCAGCCAAGGCAGACGCTTAATCGACTGAGCTGCCCAGAGGCACCCCAGAGATCATTTTCATTACAGATATTTTGTATCCAAGATTAAATTGTTTATCCAAACGTTCGTCTTTGTAAAGTATAATCTGTGTGAACTTAATTAATCAACTAATTGATTAGTCACTGCTGATGACTTTTAGAAAATTTTACTTTTTTTCTCTTTTCTCCCATTGTCTCTGTAGTGTACTATTCTTTCCGTTATGTATCTCTAATTGAGATTCTGGGAATCTTATAGTTAAGAGGGAAGGAGGGTATCACATAAACAAGCTTCCCCTGCTTGTGCACATGTACTCTATGTCAAATAAATAAATATAAACTCTTAAAGATAATAATAATCATTTATTCATTTATTTATTTATTCATTCATTTGAGAGAGAGAGTGAAAGCATGGGTGGGGGTTGGGGAAGGGTAGAGGGAGAGGAAGAAGCAGACTCCCTGCTGAGCAGGGGGAGCCTGGCAAGGGGCTCAATCCCAAGACCTTCCAGAATCATGACCTGAGCCGAAGGCAGACGTGTAACCAACTAAGCCCCTCAGGTGCCCCTACCTTTACTTTATATTGGTGAGTGTTGCCATGTAGGTCTCTAGACCCTAAACAGTATAATTCCTTTAGAGCTCAGTGTTACTGGAATGCCACAATCACAATTTCAGTTAGAATAATTAAACTACATCAATGTATTTTCTGTTCTGTCTGTATTTCTGTAGTCTAAACAGTAGATGAACTTTCATAAAACTATACGTAGCTATATTAAATACTTTTTCTTAGTGCAACACTAGCCATTCCAGTTGTTTTTACTTCTCCAACATAGATTCTCCCCTTTTTGATAGGTATGGCAGAAAAGACACAGCTTCTAAAATTGAGTGTACCTGCTACATTTATGCTAGTGTCTTTAGATGAAGGACCAGGTCCTCCAATCAAATACCAGTATGCTGAATTGGGCAAGTTATATTCAGTAGTGTCTCAGCTGATCCGCTGTTGCAATGTCTCATCAAGAATGCAGTCTTCAATCAACGGTAAAGTAGACTGTTTTATTCTGTATCATAACTTAACAATAATGGTAGACTTCTGTATTATTTAATTAAATCTCTAAATATTTATAAAAACGAACTAAGAGTCTGAAAGCTCATGCTTTTGTTACTTTTTAAAACCAAGAAGCTGTTTCACATGTTCGAAAAGAATTTTTAAAAATTTACTACCTACTGTGATAAATTCCTTACTTATGAAATGGTTGGCTTAAGAATTTTAACTTTAATTTTTTATCTTCAGTATCAGTGTTTGCATTTTTTTGGATCTTACCATCTTAGAATATATCTGATTATTTTAGTGAATGTTTTATTGGACCTAAGAAAGTTAATTTATAGTCAGTTTTTTAAGTAAAAAATTCAGTATTGTAATTTTGTACAGAAGTTTATTGGCTTTTCATTGATGACAAATCTATTCTAGGTAATCCCCCTCTTCCCAATCCTTTTGGTGATCCCAATTTATCACAGCCTATAATGCCAGTTCAGCAGAATGTGGCAGACATTTTGTTTGTGAGAACAAGTTATGTGAAGAAAATTATTGAAGACTGCAGTAACTCAGAGGAAACCCTCAAATTGCTTCGTTTTTGCTGCTGGGAGAATCCTCAGTTCTCATCTACTGTCCTCAGTGAACTTCTCTGGCAGGTTAAAGGAAAATAAACATTCATATGTCCATAACTTGATTCATGTTTCCTTTAAATTAGTAATTCAACTATATTTTACTTGTTCTAGGTTGCATATTCATACACCTATGAACTTCGGCCATATTTGGATTTACTTTTGCAGATTTTACTTATTGAAGATTCTTGGCAGACTCACAGGTGGATACCTAGTTTTTGCTATCAGAATAATTACATTTTTTAGGTTCTAGAAATAATAATTGAAGTTACCAGCTGCCAAATACATTTTTACTTATTGAAGCTCTGTTAAGAATGTTTTATCTTAGAAACAATAATAAGAAATTAGGAGTGCCTGGCTGGCTCATTTGATAGAACATATGACTCTTCATGTCAAGATTGTGAGTTTGAGCCCCAGTTTGAGTGTAGAGATTACTTAAAACTAAAATCTTCATAAAAATAAAAGTAATTTTTTTAGACAGTTTTTTTTTTAATATTTTATATACTTATTTGACAGAAACACAGCGAGAGAGGGAACACAAGCAGGGGGAGTGGGAGAGGGAGAAGCAGGCTTCCTGCTGAGCAGGGAGCCCAATGCGGGGCTCGATCCCAGGACCCAAGATCATGACCTGAGCCGAAGGCAGCTGCTTAACAGCCACCCAGGTGCCCTGGTAAAAAAGAAAAATTAAAAAATTAAAATGAAGGGGCACCTGGGTGGCTCAGTCAGTTAAGCATCTACCTTCAGGGGTGCCTGGGTGGCTGGGGGGTTGTTAAGCGTCTGCCTTTGGCTTGGGTCATGATCCCGGGGTTCTGGGATCGAGCCCCACTTAGGGCTCCCTGCTCAGCCGGAAACCTGCTTCTCCCCTTCCACTCCCCCTGCTTGTGTTCCCTCTCTTGCTGTCTCTCTCTCTCTGTCAAATAAATAAAATCTATAAAAAAAAAAGCGTCTACCTTCAGCTCAAGTCATGATCCCAGAGTCCTGGGATCAAGCCCCACTTCAGGATCCTGCTTCACAGGGAGTCTGCTGCTCCCTTTGCCATCCCCCTACTTGTGCTCTATCTGTCTCCTTTCTCAAATAAATAAATCTTTTTTAAAAAATTAGAATGAATGAACTGTCTCATTACTTCAGTTTTGTTTCATTTTTAATGTTTTCACCTAAAGTTCCAATATCACTCTTAATACTAGTTTTTTTTCCTTCTCCTTAGTGTGTTTTACTTTGTTTTGTTTTTTGTTTTTTAAGAAAACTAGCTCAGTCTTTTGATAAGTATTTAAGTTCCATATATACTATTTTAGGATTATATTATACTTGGGAGTTTTTTGTTCTGTTTTGTTTCATTTTTAAATATTTATTTATCTTAGTGAATGCCAGGGTAGGGAGGAGATAGGATGGGGGCACTTGGGAGGGGCAGAGAGTCTTAAGCAGATTCTGCGCTTGGGGAAGAGCTCCACACAGGGCTCGATCTCACTACCCTGAGATCACAACCTGAGCCCAAACCAAAAGTTGGACATTTAACTGATTGCATCACCAAGGTGACCCTATACTTGTTTTTTAATTAGTTATAATAGGTAACATTTAGTTTCTAAAAGTAATTGTAGTCTGTTACTGGTTTTTATAAGTATATGAAGAGTCAAAAGTGATAACCTCTTTTTTTTTTTTTTTTTAATTGAGAGAGAGAGCACAAGCAGGGTGAAGAGGGAGAAGCAAGCTACCCACTGAGCTGGGAGCCCCGTAAAGGGCTCCATCCCAGGGCCCTGGGATCATAACCTGAGCCAAAGGCAGACGCTTAACTGCCTGAGCCCCCCAGGCACCCGAAAAGTGATAATTTTTTTAGAACTAAAGAATCTATTTTAAGGCTTTCTCCCCAAATTCCTCTGTATGTTCTTTCCCATAAAATTCTGCCCACAGGTGAGTTTCTTTTTTTTTTAAGTAGTTTCCACACACATTTGGAGTCCAAAGCTGAAGACCTGAGCTGAGAGCAACAGTCAGACACTTAACCACCTGAGCCACCCAGGGGCCCCGAAGTGATGATTTAGAATTAGTTACCCAATATCCCTCACTTCTCTTCCCACAAGCATTACTTTATAAAAGTTTCTTTTAAAAGGAAACAAATATAAGCATATTGTCACCCATTAGTCATAATCAAAAGAAAAAGATTAAAATAACCCTGCATTTTTTTTCTAAAATTTTATGTATTTGTCGGAGAGAGAGAGAGCACAGTAGGCAGAGCAGCAGGGAGAGCAAGAAACAGGCTCCTTGCTGAGCAGGGAGCCTGACGCAGGACTTGATCCCAGGACCCTGGGACCATGACCTGGGCAGAACGCAGACGTTTAACCGACTGAGCCACCGAGGCGCCCTACATTATTTTCTAAATTTGTAGTGCATAATCATTACAATCTTGAATTTCAGGGGGACTAGAAATACTAGTCTTTTTGAATTAATATTTTTAAATTGTCACCTAATTAGTCATCACAGATTTCAAACAGATCCATAATGTCAAAATAGCATTAACCAAAACCAGTCACCATTAGACAAAAGTATTACAGGTTCCAACCTATACACGTTTATTACTCAGTACCTATCAGTGTCAGTATCATGACACTTTGATTTTATTTTTATTTGACTTCTACATACAGTGCAATACTGGTTAAGGAGTAAATTTTGGTGATTGATCACTTAACATACAACACCCAGTGATCATCCCAACCCTAGTGCCCATGACCCATCCCCCACCCACGTCCCTCCAGCAACACTCACTGTATTCTCTGTGCTTAAGTCTCATGGTTTCTTTCTCTCTCTCCTTTTTTTTCTTTTTTTTCCCCCTCTTCCCACATGTTCATCTGTTTCTTAAATTCCACAAAGAAGTCAGATTTTAATGAACATTTAGTTTATTCAGTATACATTACAAAGTATCTGCTATGTGCCAGACCAGTTATAGGCAACAGAACAGGGAAAGACAATATGATTTACAATGGTATATGAAAATCAGTTGTAGTAATGGTAACGTGGCAAAAATACTGACTGACTTCATTATCACTTAAAGCTGTAGAAGTATATATAGAGTATATACTACAATACTATAATATTCCAAGATAAACAAGACTTAGATTATGTATGTGTATAGTAAAAACAAAAGCACAAAACAGGTACCTGGCTGGCTCAATCAGAAGAGCATGCAACTCTTGATCTTGGGGTCGGGAGTTCAAGCCCCACATTATGGGTCGAGATAACCAAAATAAAAACAACACACACAAAACCAAAAAATTTGTTTCTGATTTGGAATATAATGATGGTCTAGTAAGTAAATGGTGAAAAGGAGAATTTCTCTAGACACTTTTTATCTTGGTCTTTCTAAAAGAAAGAAGGCATGTTTTGCCCATAAATAATTTTAAATTGGCTTTTGAGAAAAACAAATAATTGGTTGTATAAAATGTAATGCTGAGATTTGGTTAGAACTGCAATACAATCTGATTATTAGTGAATCAGCCAAGTTGTACTCTTGCCAGTAAAAATTGTGTTACCCGCCATATGTGTATTCTGATGATTAGAATTCAAGTTCATTCTGTACTGTCAAATTACTTCACTTCCATACACACTAGACTCTGCCGTCTTTAAAAAAAAAAGATCTGGGGGTGCCTGGGTGGCTCAGTCATTAAGCGTCTGCCTTCAGCTCAGGTCATGATCCCAAGGTCCTGGGATGAGTCCCGTTTTGGGCTCCCTGCTCCACGGGAAGCCTGCTTCTCCCTTTCCCATTCCCCCTGCTTGTGTTCCCTCTCACTGTGTCTCTCTCTGTCAAATAAATAAAATCTTTAAAAAAATAAATAAAGATCTGCAGGGCACCTGGGGGTGCTCAGTTGGTTAGGCATCCAACTCTTGGTTTTGGCTAAGATTACGATCTCAGGGTTGTGGGATTAAGCCTCCTGTCAGACTCTGTGCTCAGCAGGGAGTCTGCCTGAGATTCTCTCTTTACCTCTCCCTCTGCCTTCCTGCCTCCTGCACATGTGCACAAACACTCTCCCTTCTTTCTCTAAAATGAATTAAAAGAATGATCTGACTCAAAGTAATTTGATGAAACTCAAATTATATTCAACTGGAGCAGTTTTACAGACATAGTTGTAGTTAATTTTAATCCTTAATTCACTATTAGTAATGGATTTAAATTATAGTTAGCAAGATAATATTGGATGAATAATTTGAGTAAGACTTCAGACTTCTCAGTCAGACTTTAGCCATCTCTCCAACTTGCTACCTCAGTGACATTAGGCAAACTGAATTCTGTACTTGTTTTTTTTTAAGATTTTTTAATTTATTTGAGAGAGAATGAGATAGAGCATGAGAGGGGGGAGGGTCAGAGGGAGAAGCACACTCCCCGCTGAGCAGGAAGCCCAATGCGGGACTCAATCCAGGGACTCCAGCATCATGACCTGAGCCGAAGGCAGTCGCTTAACCAACTGAGCCACCCAGGCGCCCCATACTTGTTTTTTCATCTATAAAATGGGTTTATAATTACCTAGGAAATTAGGGTTAAATGGATTTGATGATTACGTCAAAACATGTATTGAACAGCACTAAGTAGGCACAGTCTTAGCTACTAGATACTACAAATTTTTATATCTGATTCTTTTTTAGAATTCATAATGCACTTAAAGGAATCCCAGATGATCGAGATGGTTTGTTTGATACAATCCAACGCTCTAAGAATCACTATCAAAAAAGAGCATACCAGTGTATAAAATGTATGGTAGCACTCTTTAGCAATTGTCCTGTTGCTTACCAGATATTACAGGTGAGAATTTTTCTCAAATCATGTGATAATCTGTATCATAATTCACTGCTTTAAAAGAATTGTGAAAATTTGGACTTAGAATTTAAATTAACATTGAAAATTATTCTAAATTTTTTCACATAATTTTTTTCTTCTTTTGAAGGGTAATGGAGATCTTAAAAGAAAGTGGACCTGGGCAGTGGAATGGCTTGGAGATGAACTTGAAAGAAGACCTTATACTGGCAATCCTCCATATGCTTACAATAATTGGTCTCCTCCAGTGCAAAGCAATGAAACATCAAATGGTTATTTCTTAGAGAGATCACATAGTGCAAGGATGACTCTTGCAAAAGCTTGTGAAATCTGTCCAGAGGAGGTAAAAAAAGCCATCAAGGGGCAGCAGATAAAAATGGAAGAAAGAAAAGTAATTTTTTATATTTATAGGCCAATGTCTATTACATAAAAAAAAATTGTGTTGCACTTTTGTTGGCCTTAATGTTTTTTGTTGCTTGATTTTGTTTTTAAGGACTCAAAGGAGCTTATTAACTCCTTTATTAGAGTTATTTTGGAGAAATTTCTGTGAATCTAAAAATTACATATCTGGGAAAATCTAATTTTTTTCTCTAATTGTTAATCATTTTATTTACTTTAAATGAAAAAATGTTAAAGCAATCAGGTGCACTTTTTTTTTAAGATTTTATTTATTTGTTAGAGACAGAGGAAGAGAGGGAACACAAGCAGGGGGAGTGGGAGAGGGAGAATCAGGCTTCCCGCCGAGCAGGGAGCCCGATTCGGGGCTCGATCCCAGGACCCTGGAACCATGACTTAAGCTTAAGGCAGATGCCTAATGATTGAGCCACCCAGGCGCCCCCAGCGGGTGCATTTTTAAGACTTTTTTCTCAAAAGAGGAAATTAAAATAAATTTAAAGTTGCTTTCATAATCAAATTACTAATCTCTTTATTTAAAATTAGGAGCCAGATGACCAGGATGCCCCAGATGAGCATGAGTTATCTCTACCAGAAGATACCCCATTGTATCCTCATTCATCTGGATCTCACTGTCAACAGGTAAAGAAGACTTTGGTGGGTTTTTTATGTTTTTTTGTTTGTTTCTGTTTTTATTCAGTAAGTTTTTGTACTTTACCTAAAGAGAATTTCGTTATTTTCTTTACATATTCTGTAAATTATTGGCTGTGACTATAATGTAATAAAGGGATTATTTAGAATAACTTTGCCAGGATGATCAGAGGAAGAGTGTGGTTAGAGTTGATGTCATGTTGCAACATATTTCAGTCTACCCTTATGGCATTTTTCCTGGCCAGTTGGGCAGTCCTCTTGTGCTACTTGCTGTAATTAATAAAAATGTGTGATATTTCACATTAATATAAAATTAATAACTGTTGAAGAAACATTAAGACAAACATATCTTGGTTACTTTTGCCCCAGTATTCCTTTTCAGTAAAAATGTTTTATAAAATTAGGTTGAGTGATTTCAATAGATGATTCACTGGGGAAAAATGAAAACTGGTAAGAAATATACATTTCAATATTCATTATACATTCAATATACAGTTCAGCTTTCATTCAAAAACAAGAATTTGGGGAAATGTTTCTCAAAGATTGTCCTAAGTTTGAACCACAAACATGACTAATTGAGGTCTTTAAATTTAATATGTCACAGAATCATGTAAAGGCACTTGTTAAAAACAGGTTGTTAAGTTCCCAACTCCAGGATTTCTGATTCATTTGAGGTGGAGTATAAGACTGTATTTCTAACCAGTTTCCAGGTGATGCTGATGCTGCTGGTCTATGGACCACACTCAGAGGAACAATCATCTTAAGCAGAGCATTTGGTGATAAACATTTTAAAATACTTCCCTTGTGAAAGTAGAATCCAATTTTATCACAAAGTCACATTTTCACAAAACAATTCATCATATCATACTTACATTCTTTAGAATATTAGAATTGATTATTTTGTAACTACTGCTTGATTGTTTTTAAAAGATAAATCCCTAGAAGAGACATGTCTACTTTTAGACAAACATTATCCCATGATTTTTTATTTTAATTTTAAGATATGAAAAGTTTGACATATGGCTCTCTTTCACCCTCAGAATAATCATGTGCATGGACAGCCATATACAGGGCCAGCAGCACAACACTTGAACAACCATCAAAAAACTGGCCAACATGCACAAGAAAACTTTGAAGGCAATGAAGAAGTATCCTCATCTCAAATGAAGGATCAGTGAAATACCTATCATAACTGCTTCCTTTAAGACCATGCACTCAGGCCTTACTGTCCAAACTTTTTCTGTGTCTGGCTAGTATTCAAAACTAGAGAAACTGTTCAACATGGAGTGGAAAGTCTATTCACTGTCTCATTTGCAGAAATTTGCTGTCAATATATATAAGCCACCTGCAGGGGAAAGTGTATAGTGTTTTGTATTAAATGGCTGATACTAATATGTAAATGGAAAAGATGTATATAGTATATTAATGTTTGACTGTTAATTCTTAACCAAGAAAAAAAATTTTTTGATGAAGAGTCAGAGTTCTACAAAAAAATAATTTTCTTGTTATGTGTGCTGCATTCTGCATCCAGTATTGTCTGCTTCATGCAGTTGGATCAAATCCTTTACCAAAAATAAAACCAAAAGTAATATAAAACAGCCCATCCGTAATAATCACACCATTGGTTTCTTGTTAATTCTAGTTACTAGAGCCATGTAAGGCTTATTGGTAACCTTTGAATTATATGGATGATGTGGAAAAATTGGTGATGTAACATTGTGTCTGGATATTTTTCATTACCTTTTTATTCTGGTTAATCACTTTTAAAAGCTACAGTGATGCTGTAACATTTAGCATGGCCTCACACTAAGTTTGTGTAGCCAGCGAAGACAAAATCACCTGAGTGACAGCAGTTTCCCCAGAGTGACAGTTGTGTTACCCAGAGGTTTTATTTCTTACACCTAGAGTACATATAAAACAAGAGGAAAAATGTGACAAAGAGGCAGTTTTCAGTTACTCATATATTCTTAATTTTTAAGTTTGACAGTTCAGTTTTCTTGTTGGGGTAAAGAATGTGAAAATATTGGTTATAGGAATTTTAAAACATTAAAAAGAATATGCAAAGTTTTGCTACCCCAGAATGTGTGGAGCATAATAGATGACTGTATTTTGTTTGCTTGTTTTGTTTTATGATAGAGTTTATTAGGTGAAACTTTTACAGAAACCACTGAACTGGACATAATCAAAATCCCACAATATTTTGAAGTACCCTTGCACCTAGATATCTGACTGATTTTTCTAGTCAGTGACAATTTTACTTGAAAGCAAGAATTGTCCCAGTTCCTTTTCCATTCCAAAACTCTTTATGTTGTGGTATTTAATTAAAACATAAACTTCTGGTTAGTTGCTATAATTCTGAAGTACTATTTTAGAATAAACATTGGTTTCAGGATTCTATAACTCATGAGTTAATACTGTATTTAAAAAAGAATTGGTAACTTTTGAACGTGTGTAATATTTTGAAACCTGTCTAAAAACCAAATATCCTGCAAACAGATACGGCCTGTCCTATACTATTTAAATATTTTGCTGTTTTGTTTTATAGAAATTATTTTGCTGAATTCACAAATAGAATTTGATTTAAGAAGAATTTGTCTTGTGTGTTTTTGTTTTTTGTTACTCTTTTGTTCTTAAGTATTATACATTAAAATTAACTATATGTATAGCATATATTCGCATGACACTGAATTCAACATTTCAGACATTGCGTCTTTGTGCTTAAAAGTATTTACTCTTTGGGGCACCTGGGTGGCTCAGTTGCTTAAGCGTCTGTCTTCCGCTCAGGTCAAGAGCCTCAGGGTCCTGGGATTGACCCCTGTTTCCAGCTTCCTGTCTCAGCAGGGAGTCTGCTTTTCCCTCACCCTGCCCCTTGTTCATGCTCTCTCTCTCTCAAATAAATAAATAAAATCTTTTTTTTATTAGAAAAATGAAAAACAAGTGTTGGCACTTTTTTTAAAAATCCTAAGTTAATCAGTCTTATACTTTTGTCACATTTTTGTAGTCATTATTTACAGTGGTTCTATCACTGGGAATGTGGAGTTAACAAACGAATATTGAGCCTGTATTCCTTAGGATATACTGGGTTAGGATCCTGTAAGCTTCTAGTCACATTTTCATGTATCAGTCAGTACATAACTTTATTTGTGCTTCTGTTTAAAGACTCTTCATTTATCAAATGTTGCTGATTAACATCGAACTCCATGCCAACACCACTTTTTTTTTTTAAATCCCATCCCAATGCAGGGCTTAAACGCATGACTCTGAGATGAAGACCTGAGCTGAAGTCAAGAGTCAGACACATAACTGAGTTAGTGCTCTAGCTCTAGCCCTGTAACTCATTCTTAAACCACCCTTATCTATAATGTAATACCTCTTTAAGGCATGGCACATAGCCTTCTTGTGCTTAACACTGGGCATCGCTTAAGCACTTTGCTTGGGGGCCGTTTTTTAAACAGCGAAATTACCACTAAAAAACAAAAAAAAGAGTGTGACAGTCATTAGACCCAAAGTCTATAGTATGAGAGCTGAAATATTCATATTAGGCACCTAAATATTTTTGCTGTTCTATGCCTATCAGTGAATGGCCACACAAGTCTTGATTTTGAGGTTATAAAGAAATTTTACTGGGGTGCCTGCGTGGCTCAGTCAGTTAAGGGTCTGACTCACGATCTCCCAATAATCATTTATGATGATATGCACAGAGTATTAACAATCAAGGAAGCTCATACAAGCTTGATGACCAGAGTTTTTATTGGCTCAATCTTGTGGACATGCTTGATTACTTGATGCCACAAGGCCAAAAGGCCTCACATTGTTATAGTGCACTGTCTGCCGAAACTGAAGACCAACCCGTAAAGACAGTGTATGGGGCAGGACATTCTGAGCTTAGAGATAACCTTTCTTCAGATGAGGTACACTTTCCTACACAGGCCACATCAAAATGATTATATTTAGCGGCGCCTGGGTGGCTCAGTCGTTAAGCGTCTGCTTCGGTTCAGGTCATGATCCTAGGATCCTAGGATCAAGCCCCACATCAAGCTCCCTGCTCAGTGGAGAGCCTGCTTCTCCCTCTCCCACTCCCCCTGCTTATGTTCCCTCTCTTGCTGTGTCTCTGTCAAATAAATAAAATCTTTAAAAAAAAATTATATTTGAGCATCTACATTTAGTGGTATATTTATATGACATATAACATTATACTAACACTATGGATAAGCCTAACATTTGGAGGAACCAGTATACATAGGGATAGAGTTAAAGATAACATATCCTATAAACATTACATGCATTTTCATACTTTTGTATTAACTTGCTCATTTCTTTGTTATACTGTTAATTGTATCTTACGATGAATTCGTGTAGAACTCTTTACCGTAGAAGTTGGGTGATGAGTACTTACATCTAGTTCTCTCTCAGCCAATCATATCCTGTGTGTATTATTTCCTAAAGAGGCTTTAATTCAGTCTGCCAGTACATTTGATTAATAATTAGCATTCTCATAAGACCTGTTTACATAAAGTAGTTGAATCTTACCAGCATGTCAGTATCACAGTATAGTCAAGTTCCAATTTAGGAATGTCTGCCTGGCTCATTTTGTAGAGCATGCAATTCTTGATGTTGAGGTTATGAGTTCAAGCCCCATTTTGGGAGCAGAGATTACTTAAAATCTTTATTTAAAAATACAATTCAGGGGCGCCTGGTGGCTCAGTCAGTTAAGCGTCTGCCTTCAGCTCAGGGGTTGTGATCTTAGGACCCTAGGATCATCAGTCTCCCTGCTCAGCAGAGACCCTCCTTCTCCCTCCCCCTTTGCCCCTCCCCCCCAACGTATGCTCTCTGATACTATCTCAAATAAATGAATAAAAATCTTTTTAAAAAAAGCATGATTCAGTTTGATTACAGAACAAGCTACCAAGAATTATGAAATCACATTTGCTATGCCTTCCCAACAGAACCATGTCTTGCACAAATGTCAGATATTATTATGGCTAGGCATTACGATAAAGCACCATTTGGGGATGACTGAGTGGCTCAGTTGCTTAAGCATCTGCCTTCAGCTCAGGTCAGGATCCCAGGGTCCTGGTATCGAGCCCCGCATAGGGTTCCCTGCTCACCAGAAAGCCTGCTTCTCCCTTTCCCACTACCCCCCGCTTGTGTTCCCTCTCTCACTGTCTCTCTCTGTCAAAAAATAAAAATCTTTTAAAAAAGTTACAAATAGCAGGGCCTGTATCCTATAATGTTTCGAACTGACAACCTTTATTTAGGGATTCCCATTTAGTATATCTAATCAGGATTGGCCTGGAGACAAAAGTTTTTTGTTTTACAGTACTCATTAGGAAAAATGTGTTCCCCATTCCAGTTTTCATCCAAACTCATCTTAATCCCATCAACTCTTGCATCCCCACTCTCCCAACTTTAGCCTTCATTAGATTTTAGCAAAGCTCTTAGAATCACAGTGGGCTCTGCCTCAAGGAGTTCAAGACAAGATTTGTTCTGGGTCCTTTAATGAGGAACCACCACGAGGTCCCATTAGTTCAACCAACCTCCAGTGGTGCTACAGTATATCAGTATCTGCTTTATTTAGCTCATTTCTTAATAACCATTTACAATTATCCAGGCTTTCGGAAAGAATGCTAGATTCTCTTCCATGTCTTCCTGGGCCCTTTTGTGAATTACTAATTTTCTTAGCATATGTACAACTGGTAAGAAAAAGCTGAGGCAACTACGACAATGTAGCTTCTTGGATTGTTTGGTGATATTTGCAACAATAAAGAATACCTATGCAAAAGGGACACAGCCCCCCCATCCTTAGAGCATTTTCTATGACGTGGGTAAGGGGCATATTCTGCAGATCAATATCCAGATCCCCATGAAGCCAGTTTACCATGTCTTATACACACATATTACCCACTCTATCTGGGAGTTCCACTTGGCTTTATAGGAGAAAAATTCGCCTCCAGGGGTAAACAATTTTACAGTGGCATTTAACCAACCCAAGTTAGCCGTCCTTTTGAGAATAACCTGCTGTTTTTGAATCATGTAGAACCATCTGTGATTATTCAGTACTGAGCTGTGGATCCTGTACCAACTGAAATATATTCTTCTATTGTACAGCATTCAAAACCAAATATACTGCCCCTAAATTAATCACTCTTACCATCAGTTTAGTGAAGATTCTTCAGGAAAGTGACAATACCAATCCACAAAACTATACAACATATGCACTTTTATACCCCTTACTCCACCTGGATTATCTTCTTGGAAATTAACAGTCATAGAAGTGTTGTCTAGGGGCACCTGGGTGGTCCAGTCAGTTAAGCGTCTGCCTTCAGCTCAGGTCATGATCTCAGGGTCCTAGGATGGAGTCCCTCATCGGGGTCCCCGCTCAGCAGGAGTCTGCTTCTCCCTCTGCCTGTGATCCCCCCTGCTTGCGGTCCCTGTCCCTCTCTAACAAATAAAATTTAAGAAAAAAAAAAGTGTCTATTCTCCCAGATAATTTCCTCTTCTGATAGTGGCCCTCAGGCTATTAGCAATACCTCAAATTAACTGAAATCTTGAATGTGGTCAAGATTCTATCCATAGCATCTGCCCCAACACACCATTTTAGCTATCACAGATAATACTGTATATTTATTAACATCTTGCATTTTCTTAAATACCAGTGGCCAGTAACCTAGGAGTAGGGATTTCAAACCACTTTTAAATTGCATTGATAACTTTTACCTTTAGTGAGCAGTGTCAGGATAGCTGTTCTCTTACAGCCAGAAATCAAAGGCTCATTAACTCTTGCCTTCTTCCTCTTTCCAAACCACTCAGTTCAGTGAGTCAGAGCCATTCTAGCTAATCACTTCTGACAACAGAGGTAAAGTTCTGTTGTCCCAAAATCATCCTAGATTCAATTATTTAATAATTGACTCCCAAAGCCCTTAGAAGTCACTGAAAGCTATTATAACCTCATTTATGGTTATTACAATTAAAAGATCTGGATTAATATCAGCCAAGGGAAGAGGCATGTCAGAGTTTTGGAGATTATATATTATAAAGCTGTTGTCCTCTCTCATTGGACTTGTGGATAGCACTAACTTCTCCCAGCAATAATGTACCAAAATACACAGAACTGCCTAGTAGTGGCACGCCTGGGTGGTTCAGTTAAGCGTCTGCCTTCCTCTCAGGTCTTGATTTCGGGATCCTGGGATCAAGTCCCGCATAAAGTCCTGCATGGGACTCCTTGCTCATCAGGGAGTCTGCTTCTCCCTCTGCCTGCCGCTCTCCCTGCTTGTGTGGTCACACCCTCTCTCTGCAAATAAATAAAATCTAAAAAAAAGAAAAGAAACTGTGTAAGTAGCAAAGCTTATGTGAGCCTTGCTGTCCAGTTTTTATTGGGAAGCAGTCACTTAGACACAGTAGACTAATTGCACGGCTGACCTAATTTGCAGCTTCTCCATAGGTCAGCTAATACCACATGGCCTAAAGACCCCACTTGTAAATCACACTGTTTAGCATAGGCTAAATGGCCTGGCTCAAGGCTCCCTATGTAAGCAGTTACTTAGCAAGAATTTATAGAGCTTAGAAATTACGTCCAATGAGGGGTGCCTGGCTTGCTCAGTTCACAGAGCATGCAACTGTTGAACTCTCGGTTGTTAAGTTTGAGCCAAGGAAAGAACAAAAGGTGAGGCCAATTCAAGTTTTGCTTTTTGCATCCAGTGAAAGGGACACCCAACTAAAAGGCAAGTCAGGATATCCCATGTTGAGCAAAGACCAGTGGTGCCTATTGTAAACAGGAAGGGCACTGGTTGCCTAGTGGCTCAGTTAAGTGTCTGACTCTTTGTTTCAGCTCAGATCATGATCTCAGGGTTGTGAGACTGAGTCCCATGGGGGCGTCTGTAGTGGGTATGGAGTCTGCTTGAGATTCTCTCCCTCTCCCTTTATCCCTCCCCAACTCAAAAAAAAAAAATGAGAAGGAGGACCAGGAGGGGAAAGGGTGGAGGAAGAAGAGGAGGAGGGCATTGGAAGTGAGATTGCCCTAAGTTTTCCAGACAAGGAAAGGAAGGCCAGATCGAAAGGTCTGGGAAAGAGATGGTCATTTGAAGGGAAGCATGAGGAGGATTGTGAACGAAGGGACCCAGGGCTTCTGGCCACCTCAGTGGCCTTTGATAAGAATAGCCTCACAGGAAACCTGGGTATAGTTAACAGTGGGGGCCCAGAAGATAGACTACTTGGTGGATTCTGGAGAAATGTATTCAGTCTTAAATAGTAAACTAGCTTCCTTAAGCCCTTCTGTGTCCTTGGTTGGCATCACTGAAGGGGCACAATAGTGGCCTCTATTACAACCACTGGAATGTAAATTAGATGAAAAGAAGTTGAGACATGGTTTACACATTCCTGACTGTCCAATTCCTCTTCTTGTGCAAGATTTTGTATGCAATTTAAGTGCTTAATAAACTTTCTTACCTGAAAAACGCGTTGCAGTTACAAGTTCAACCTGAAAATGTCATAAGACTTCAGCTGCTGCTACTGAACAGAGAAGACAGTAAGAGGCCTGGGACCACCTATTTGGGCAGGTCAGATTCCTCCAGTTAGTTAAATCAGCCACTCTCATAGTAGTAGTGTTAAAATTTCCTAGTATTAAACAGTATCCTTTAAAGGAGGAAGCAACGGGGCACCTGGCTGGCTCAATCAGTTGAACATGTGGCTCCTGATCTCAGGATCATGAATTCAAGCCTCTTGTTGGGCATGACACTACTTAAAAATAGATAGATAGATTCATAGATACATACATAAGAAAGCAGTATGAACCATACTGCTTCTCAGTCAGTTTTTACAACATGGACTGATTCACGCTTTTTGGTCTCCCTCTAACACTCCCATTCCACCAGGGAGGAAGCCTCATTTGGAGGAATATCTCTTTGTTCAAGATTTAAGGGCTATATATCAGATAGTTCAAAATATCTATCCCACAGTACCCAATCCATACACTCTTTTGACTACTGTAACATGAGACTATGGATGGTTTACAAAGTTGGACTTAAAAGATGCCTTAGGTACTGAGGGTTCTAGAGGGGAGGGGGGGTGGGGGGATGGGTTAGCCTGGTGATGGGTATTAAAGAGGCACGTTCTGCATGGAGCACTGGGTGTTATGCACAAACAATGAATCATGAAACACTACATCACAAACTAATGATGTAATGTATGGTGATTAACATAACAATAAAAATTTAAAAAAAAAAGATGCCTTAGGTATTCTTTGGTATTCCTTTGGAAGAAAAGTCTCAATTGCTGTTGGCTTTTGAATGTCAAGACCCAGAGACACAGGTCATTACCCAATATTGTTGGACTGTGTTCCCTCTAGCCTTTTTCTTCCTTAAAAGAAAAGAATCTTCTTTTCTTTTAAGATTCATTTATTTATTTTAGAGAAAGAGAGACTGCAAGTGGGCTTGCAAACAGCGGGGTGGGGAGGGAAAGAGAGAATCTCAAGCAGACTCCACACTTGAGCTGAGAGCCTGACATGGGGCTTGATTCCACAACCCTGACACCATAACCTGAGCCAAAGTCAGATGCTTAGCCAACTGAGCTACCCAGGCACTTATGATAGCAGGTTTCTTGATCACAGAGAGTGCTGTGCAGGATATGCAATGGTGAATGGTCAATGAGTTGTGAAGCCAGAGCACTTCACACCCTCCAATCCCCCATCCTCCTCCCTGGGCACATCCACACAAAAGTCCAAATTAATAGCCCTAACTCAAGCTTTGCAAGTTTCCCATGGGAAGAAAGTTAATATGTATACAGATTCTATATATGCCTTCATGGTGTAGTGGTTACCACGGGGCGATTTGGAAAGAGTAGGGTTTGCTGACAGCAGGAAATGAGAATTTTAAGTAGGACCCAGAGATGTTATCCACCATACAAGTTTTATCTGAGCCAAAGGCCATCACTAGCATTCACTGCCTGAGACATCAAAATTAGACTCCTATGCCATGCTCAAGATAATCAAGCAGCAGATAGAACAACCAAATGAACAGTGGCCAGTCAATTCAAAGCAGGCTTACGACCTCAGTTGGATTTAACCCAGTTCACTCTTGTGTAGTCAGATGAGGACAAGAGAAGGGCAGAGGAATGGGGATTTGACAGCTGGGACCCTGTTCATCAATGTACATCAATTTTCATAGTCTTGAGCTATTGCCTGAAGCCTTGGTATGAGCTTTGTTGATGTCCTAATGGACTTTTGTAATTCAGGAGACCTGAATTACAACAAACTCTGCAGGGAATTGTTCACACTTGTCCTATTTGCACAAAGAATAATCTAAAAGTTAATAAAAGGAATTTGCCAGTGGGAGTACAACATATAGAAAAATGCCTTGTGATGACTGGCAAACTGATCTTTTTTTTTTTTTAAGATTTTATTTATTTATTTGACAGAGAGAGACACAGTGAGAGAGGGAGCACAAGCAGGGGGATTGGGAGAGGGAGAAGCAGGCTTCCTGCAGAGCAGGGAGCCCGATGCGGGGCTCCATCCCAGGACCCTGAAATCATGACCTGAGTCAAAGGCAGACGCTTAACAACTGAGCCACTCAGGCACCTCATGGCAAACTGATCTTACCCAACTGCCACAAACTACTGGAAACTTTAAATAGTTACTAGTTTTTGTGGAGACCTTCTTGGGCTGGGTGGAGGCTTCCCCCACACCAACCAAGAAGGCAGCTAAAGTTGCCAAAGCCCTCCTTAAGGAAGTTATACTAAGATATGGACTCCCTACTTCTATCCAAAGTGATAGTGGACTCTACTTCATTACAGTAGTGACTGAACAAGTAAGTAAGGTCTGGGCATTGAATGGAAATTATATGCATCATGGAGGCCCCACTCTACAGGAAAAACAAAAAAATGAATCCTATTTTAGGTTTTTTTAAAGATTTTATTTATAGGGATGCCTGGGTGGCTCAGTCAGTTAAGCATCTGCCTTCAGCTCAGGTTATAATTCTGGGGTCCTGGGATTGAGTCCCGTGTGAGGCTCCTCGCTCAGCAGGGAGCCTGCCTCTCCCTCACCCTCTGCCCTTCCCCACTGTTTGTACTCTTCCATCGCTGTCTCTCTCTCTCAAATAAATAAATAAAATATTTTTTTAAAAAGAAATTATGTATGATACATCATACCTAGCACCCCAAGGTAGGGGGTAAAATATGCATTTGGTTCAGGAAATAAAACTAAAATGATATGTTCAACAGTTGACCCTGGGTGGCTCAGTTAGTTGAGCATACGACTCTTGATTTCAGTTCGGGTCATGATCTCCGAGTTGTGGGATCAAGCCATGTAAAACCATAAAGTTGGCTGCACTAATGCTTCAGTGAAACTCAGTTTTAAAGCAACCTTTTTCTGGGGCACCTGGGTGGCTCAGTCAGTTAAGCATCTATCTTCAGTTCAGGTCATGATCCCAGGGTCCTGCTCAGCAGGGAGTCTGTTTTTCCTTATCCCTCTGTCTGCTGCTCCCCCTGCTTGTGCTTGCTTTCTCTGTCAAATGAATAAATAAAATCTTTTTTAAAAAATAAAATAAAAAATAAATGTCTTGGCCATTTTTGTCAAATTTCTCCACAATTCAGTGTCTTCTCCCTCATTCCCATTTCCATAACTGCAAAAACCGTCTTATCTAATAAACTGAATCATCTTAATGTTTCCAGATTTGACCCAAATTCCAACAACTGTGAAGGCTTTCCTAACTTCCCAGCCAATTGATGTATCTTTCTCTTTTTAAGGGTTCCAACATTCCCAAAGATGAATAGGATTTAGCCTCCACTGTAGAACTGACCACAGTGGAATTTACCATTTATTCAGTCATATTATTTTATTTTATTTTATTTTATTTTTTAAAGATTTATTTATTTATTTATTTATTTATTTATTTGAGAGAGAGAATGAGATAGAGAGAGAGAGCATGGGAGTGGGGAGGGTCAGAGGAAGAAGCAGACTCCCTGCTGAGCAGGGAGCCTGATGCGGGACTCGATCCCAGGACTCCAGGATCATGACCTGAGCCGAAGGCAGTCGCTTAACCAGAGCCACCGAGGCGCCCCAGTCATACTGTTTTAAATATGAAGTCTATATATCTTGTTTTCCAAATTTGTGATGGCAGAGGCAATGTTTAAACATATTGATCTTCTCCATACCATGGTGTTCAATAAAAATTTTTATTTGGGACCTCTGGGTGGCTCAGTTAGTTAGGCATCCAACTCTTGAGCTGAGCTCAGGTCTTGATCTCAGGATTGGAAGTTCAACCCTGCATTGGGCTCCAGGATGAGTGTGGAGCCTACTTTAAAAAAATAATTGGTTTTGGTTGATTATAAAATAAAATTCTGAGTTGATTTTTTTTTCTTGACTAATATACAATAGTTTTCATCACCTTACAAAATAGTACTCATTATCCTTATTTTATAAAGGAGCAAGCTGAGGGATAAATGTGGAATTACTTGTTCCAGACTACTACACTTTGCTAACCTTTATCCCAATGTATTTTATCTTCTACTTTATCCAAAATGTAGGTAAAATCATTTTGGAACTGAAAACACCCATGGCTCCATTTTGTCAGCATTTAAATAGACGATTGTTTCAAACTTTGCCATATTATATTTAGATTCACTTTTGATTTTGGTCAACACAATCACTTGAAAATATATGTATTTCAAATCAGGATTTGACTTAAGCAGGATAAATATATTTCTCTTTGCAATTTCATTAAAGTTGTATGAAAAGAATATAAGATTTATTAAGAACACTTCAGGGATGCCTGAGTGGCTCAGTCATTAGGTGTCTGCCTTCAGCTCAGGTCATGGTCCCAGGGTCCTGGAATTGAACCCTGCATAGGGCTCCCTGCTCTGTGGGGAGCTTTCTTCTCCCTCTCCCACTCCCCCTGCTTGTGTTCCCTCTCTCGCTGTGTCTCTCTCTGTCAAATACATAAATTCTTTAAAAAAAAAAAAAAAAAGAACACTCAAGGGGCGCCTGGGTAGCTCAGTCATTAAGCGTGTGCCTTAGGCTTAAGTCATGATCCCAGGGTCCTGGGATCGAGTTCCCATTGGCTCCTTGCTCAGCAGGGAGCCTGCTTCTCCCTCTCCCACTCCCCCTGCTTGTGTTCCCTCTCTCGCTGTGTCTCTCTCTGTCAAATAAATAAAATCTTTAAAAAAAAAAAAAAAAAGAACACTCAAGGGGCGCCTGGGTAGCTCAGTCATTAAGCGTGTGCCTTAGGCTTAAGTCATGATCCCAGGGTCCTGGGATCGAGTTCCCATTGGCTCCTTGCTCAGCAGGGAGCCTGCTTCTCCCTCTCCCACTCCCCCTGCTTGTGTTCCCTCTCTCGCTGTGTCTCTGTCTGTCAAATAAATAAATAAATAAATAATCTTAAAAAAAAAAGAACACTTCAAGAATGGGGCGGCAGTCTATGAACTCCATTTTCCCTTTTCTAGCCCAAATATTATGAACAAAATAGCTATGATGACTTTTTCTGTTTGAAGCTAAAAATTACACTTAAATAACTTATTATTCAAATTAAGGATTATAGTCACAAACCATTTTATCGGCAAGTATTGCAACAACAACAACAAAAACTTCAAAAGACAAAAAAACTGCAACCTATAATACAGAAGAGGATGCAAACTGAAGGCTTACTGAGAAAATTAAACTGACACATGGATTAAAAGATTTCTGATTTTTAGGGGCAACTGGGTGGCTTGGTAGGTTAAGTGTCTGCCTTCGGCTCAGGTCATGATCCTGGAGTCCCGGGATGGAGCCCCGCACTGGGCTCCCTGCTTCATGGGGAGTCTGCTTCTCCCTCTGCTCTTCACCCGTCTCTCACTCTCTCAAATAAATAAAATTTTTTAAAAAGATACCTGATTTTTAAATTTTGAATATTCAAAAAATTAATATGCATGCAAAGCATTAATAATACAGAAAAAATACAAATACTTATGCAGTTACTAACGTAGCTTAAAAGTAGAGTATTATCATAGATATCAAAAGGTAAAAATAGTCTTAGCTTTCAGTCAACATGAAATTCAGCAAAAATAGAGTTGTATACTATTACATGCAATAAAAAACAAGCTAGATATTAGCCTGTGCAATACAAAGGGGGAAGAAGAAGACAAATTGCCACCCTAGAATTTACAGTAAATAGCAAATACAGAGGAAAATAACTAAGATTAGTTTATCCGATGCAGAAGGTGCTGGAGCCATGAATTTGTGAGATCACTTAAATGCTAATTCTGTTGAATTGCTGGAGGCTGAATGTGGACTATCTTAAAAGTCAGAAATCACTTGGAGCCACAATATTAGGGCAAGTGGGGGCTACACTTTCATGGTTTTTAGCTCCACACCAAGTTTTCCAAGTTAGGAGTGAGGAAAAAACACCTCCTATTTTTGGCAGAGTTCTGGAAAAATAACCATTATAAAATACATCACTTATACTTCATCACAAACACCTACTCGCCAAAGAAAAGACTATCAGAGCCTTATCTCACATAGGGAATATAATTACCCAAATTTAACCTTCTCTTGCTGTCCTGTCACCCCTAAGAGGGAGAAGAAAAAAAAAAAAAAACAGAAAGAAAAATAACAGTGAGCACAGGCACACAAAGATCAATTTAATCACAACACTTTAAACTGCTTTAGCTCCCAATTCCTTACCACTCCAACAAACACGGGTCCAGTTAATAAAACTGAATTACAGCTGAAAGAGCTACAAAACACATTTTATTTAAGGAATTCTAACGGAAACCCAAAGGCAAAACAGCGGGAGGGGGGAATTTAAAGTCAAGACAGTAGGGGAATTCTTTTTTTTAAGATTTTATTTATTTATTTGACAGAGAAAGAGCACAGGCTGCGGAAATGGCAGGCAGAGGGAGAAGCAGGCTGCCCACTGAGCAGGGAGCCCGATGTGGGCATGTGGGACTCAGTCCCAGGACCCTGAGATCATGACCTGAGCCAAAGGCGGACACTTAACAGACTGAGCCACCCAGGCACCCAACACTAGGGGAATTTTAGGCCTCTGGCATCAAGAGCTCCAGCAAACATTAAACATAGCCCACTCTTACCCAGTTTTTCACAAAAACTCACACTTAAACATTTATTTACTTCAGTTCTTCTTACCACAGATATCATGCCTGTCTTTAAACAAAAATTATAAGGCAAACTAAAAGACAAGAAAAGAAAAGCATCTGAAAAGACAAAATAAGCACCAGAACAAGACTCTGATGTAATACAAATTTTGGAATTATCAGGCAGAGAATTTAAACTAGAATTAGTATGTTAAGAGTTCTAGTAGAAAAGTATACAACATGCAAAAATAGATGGTAATAAAGGTAGAGAGTAGAA
Source organism: Zalophus californianus (assembly GCF_009762305.2). Taxonomy (NCBI): domain Eukaryota; kingdom Metazoa; phylum Chordata; class Mammalia; order Carnivora; family Otariidae; genus Zalophus; species Zalophus californianus. The sequence continues at coordinate 315,096 of NC_045613.1, read as the reverse complement.
ACTCTGAGAGACTCAAAAGGAAAGGCTAGAAATAATTACTGATCTTGATGATATGTAATAATACATAAGCTGAATAAAAATTCCCAAACTGAAATACAAAGAGAAAAAAGAAATGCAAAATTATAACAGAATATCCAACAACTGAGGAATAATTTCAAAAGATTATAAAATTATAAAGCAAAAGATAAGAGAATGGAGCAGAAGGAATTTCTGAAATAAATTTTTTAAAGATTTTGTTTGAGATAGAGTGAGTGGGAGGGAGGGGGAGACAAAATCTAACATGATGAGTGCAAGGCTCCATCCCACAATCACGAGATCACGACTTGAGCCAAAAAGAGTCAGAGGCTTAACTTAATTGAGCCACCCAGGAACCCCAGAAATTCTTGAAGTGCTAATTGCAAGAACTCTTTTTTTTTTTTTTTTTTAAGATTTTATTTCAAGGGGCACCTGGGTGACTCAGTTGTTAAGCGTCTGCCTTCGGCTCAGTCATGGTCCCAGGGTCCTGGGATCGAGTCCCACATCAGGCTCCCTGCTCTGCAGGGAGCCTGCTTCTCTCTCTGCCTCTGCACCCCCTGCTTGTGCTCTCCCTCTCTCTGTCAAATAAATAAATATTTTTTTAAAAAAAGATGGGGGAACTTTATTTTTAAGCAATCTCTATACCCAGTGTGAGGCTTGAACTCAAGATCCCAAGATCAGGACTTGCATGCTCTATCAACTGCATCAGACAGGGACCCTGAAGCAAGAAGTCCTACAGTCAATGACACTAAACCACCAAATATCAATGAACACACCAAGTTACCAAAAGCAAGGTAAATACCAAAAAACTACATCTCAGCATTTCCATATTCAAAGTGCAGGAAACCAAAGAGTTTGAATGTCCTGAAAGATGCCGTAGGGAAAAATACTAATTATTGAGAGAGACATCAGAATAAAAATATATCAATCATGAAAGCAAGAAGAGAGGGATGCCTGGGTGGCTCAAAAGATTATGTGTTTTTCAAGGAAACTTTATTTTTCCTCTCTCTCTCTCTCTTTTTTTTTATTATGGCTTTCTGCAATTTTGAAAATAATACCTTTGTAAATAAAGATGAAACATTTACTTTTTTTCCCCTTCTTGATCCCCCAAGAATTCAGAAATTCTTAAGGAATCCTCTCATGACAATATAATTATTTCCATAAATTCAGTAAGAATCTGTTATCCTGGGCGCCTGGGTGGCTCAGTTGGTTATGCGTCTGCCTTTGGGTCAGGTCATGATCCCAGGGTCCTAGGATGGAGTCCTGAGGTGGGCCCCCTGCTCCACAGGGAACTTGCTTCTTTCTCCCTCTGCCTCTGCCTCTGCCTGTCTCTCATGAATAAATAAATAAAATCTTAAAAAAAAAAAAAAGATTCTGTTATCCTGTGCTCACTTCAGCAGGACATATACTAAAAAGAGATTAGCATGGCCCTTGTGCAAGGATGATACGAAAATTCATGCAACTCTTGATCTCAGGGTTCAAGCCCCATGTTGGGTATAGAGATTACTTAAAAATATTTTTTAAAAAGATTATTTATTTATGTATTAATTTACTTATTTATTTACTTATATATTTGTTTATTTTAGAGAGAGAGAAAGAGAGCACATAGGCATGAGCAGGAGGAGGAGCAAACAGGAGGGAGAGGAAGGAGAAAGAATCTCGAGCACACTAGCACTGAGCACTAGCCAGCCCTCAGATCATGACCTGAACCCAAACCAAGAGTTAGTTACCTAACTGACAAAGCCCATTCCAGTTGTCCCAGTAATAAAATTTTTTTAAAAATGTGGGTAATAGGGGCACCTGGGTGGTTCATTTGGTTAAGCGTCTGCCCTCAGCTCTGGTCATGATCCCAGGGTCCTTGGATGGAGCCCTGCATCAGGCTCCCTGCTCAGCAGGGAGTCTGCTTCTCCCTCTCTCTCTGACTCTACTCAACCCTTCCCCCACCACTCATGCCTTATCCCAAATAAATAAATAAAATCTTAAAAAAAAAAATGACTCCCTCACCAGGGTCTTTCTTAAATTTACTTATTTGCTTTTGATTGGTGTGGGTCTTGGGGAACATGGCTGTGAAGCACACTCTAGACATTGCATAACAACCATACTGGTGGTGATAGTAGTACTAGTAGTAGTAGTAGTAACAACAAAATGGTATTGTAATACTAGTAGTAGTACTAGTAAAACTGATATAATGATAATTATAGTAATCTCCCTGGTGTGTTTTATTCTCTCAAAACCTTTAAATGTATGTTTGCAGGTACTAACCACCAAACAAATGATCTCCCTAAGACTTGAACATCAGAAAAGTACTTAAAAATTATGAAATATGAACTCTTGACCTATAAATATCATAGGCATTAAAAACATGATGAACAGTGAATACCACACAAAGGATCAATAAAAATTGAAAACCAGCTGAGACTGGTGCTAATACCTTAAATGTTGATCACATCTAGTTAAGCTGAGATTCTGATCAAAAGGGGGAAATTGTTTTAGAAGAAAAAGCAACAGACTCAATAGGAGTCATTTGTGCTAAGCCCCACTTCAGTAAAACAAGACTTAATATCTACCCTAATTACAAGTTTCAGCCTCTCCCAGGAAGTAGACCTTAAACCAGTCAATCCTGAATGACCTGATCAGTACAACTGATGAAAACTGCATGATAAACCCCTGCCCTTGCCCAAAGGAAGGTTATTTTTCCTAAAATAATCCACTCAATTTTTCTGCTCACTTCTGCATCTAAAAGCCTTTTAGTTTGTACAGCTCCTAGTAGTTTTTTTATATTTGGTAGATAGTGTGCTTCCCGAGTCACGAATCATTAGTGAAGCCAATTAGATCTACAAATTTACTCAGTCTTATTTTTTTTAACCTCTTTTACGTACTCCATTGCCAGTACTTGCACTCTAACACTACTCAAAAGTAAAATAAGTCCTACAGCCTGAGTAGTCATTATATTCTATTATTGCTTAAGCACATAGAAATAGAAGAGCTGTCAGAATGATAGCCTCTGAATCTTAGACTTATGTTTGCTTTGGCCTACTTGAAAAAGAAATGATGAGGGAGGGACAGATGAGGCTAGGTAGGAAGAGACATGTATGGGGCTGCACTCTAGGCTAACGCAGTGGGGGGTGCCTTACCAGGTTCACAGAAATACCAGATGTGGAGAAATATTATAGGTGCGATATTAACCAGAGAAAAGGGAACAAAACAAATCCACCTTGTTTGTTCTTTTTTTTTTTTTTTAAGGTTTTATTTATTTGCCAGAGAGAGAGAGCACAAGCAAGGGGAGCAAAAGGCAGAGGGAGAGGGAGAAGCAGGCTCCCCACTGAGCAGGGAACCCCATGCAGGACTTGATCCCAGGACTCTGGGATCATAATCTGAGCCAAACGCAGATGCTTAACTGATTAGGCTACCCAGACATCCCAACCACCTTGTTCATTCTAAATATAGACAGGATAGTCTCATGATATTTATAAATCCACCTTGTTTGTCTTTTTTTAAAAAAGATTTTATTTGAGATAGAGAGAGAGCACATGAGAGGGGAAGGGTCAGAAGGAGAAGCAAACTCCTCGCCAAGCAGGGAGCCTGATAGGGGACTCGATCCTGGGACTCCAGAATCATGACCCGAGCCAAAGGCAGTTGCTTAACCAACTGAGCTACCCAGGTGCCTCACCACCTTGTTTGTCTTAAATGAGATCTTAACCAAGGGTCTTGGGACCCCTGTCACTCTTCTATAAAAGACTGACCATAAGGCCATGTGGGTGGCTCAGTCATTAGGCGTCTGCCTTCCACTCAGGTCATGATCCCAGGGTCCTGGGATCGAGCCCCGCGTCAGGCTCCCTGCTCCGCGGGAAGACTGCTTCTCTCTCTCCCTCTCCCCCTGATTGTGTTCCCTGTCCCCCTGCTTGTGTTCCCTCTCTTGCTGTTTGTGTTCCCTCTCTCGCTGCTTGTGTTTTCTCTCTCTCGCTGTGTCTCTCTCTGTCAAATAAATAAATAAAAACTTAAAAAAAAGACTGACCATAAAACCCCTCAGTAGCAACCCATTCTGGACTCCTCTCACTCTAGAGGGATCCTTTTCTTTCCTTTCTGTTCTCACCTTCACTTAATAAACTTTCACTTCACTTCCTTTTGTCTATGAGATTCATTCTTTGACTCCCAGAGACAAGAACCCTGCAACAATGAGAACAAGAATACACTTCACTAATGCTCTGTAACTTGAATTCACAAATCTCAGAGTTGGAAAGACCCTAAAGATCACCAAGATTACTGTTTCTAAAGAGAGCATTTTGCAAATTAATGTTAGTAACTTGATTATCACAGTGACTGGCAAGGGTCAGGCATTTTAGTATTTACATGTTCTACAATGCAGTGGATAGTTCTTCACAAAAGATCATACCCAAAGATGAAAATACTGTTTGTCAGACTCTGCTTTACATACAAATACAACATATTTTTTACTAGGCTCCACACAGAATTTTTTCTGAAATGAAACTGTATAATTCAAGGTAAATTTGTATTGTTGGATTTGTATTTTTGTATTTTATTGTTTGTATTGGAAAATATTACCAGAACTACTGTTTATCTTCCTGAGTTGTGAACACATTGTTATCAGTGGCTAAATGTGGAAGCGCTTGACTATTACTAGTGTGGTAGTACAGGGCATTTCACATACTATTTTATCAAGTATAACTTTTTTTATTTTTTTGTATTACAGTTAGGTCATTTTGGAGCAAAACAGTGCATCAATGGGTTTGACTTACACTATGGATGAGTTTAAGACTGGTTTAAGTGTCATTACCAAATATTTGCTATAAAAAGTTATTTAATTTAGCTTAGGTGAAAAGCAGTAAAGCAACTCATTCCAATCACCTTTGAACGTTTAAATTTTGAAAAGGAAAAAGCAGAAAGGTCTCGTATGTCGTAAATGAGAATGGAGCCATTTGAATCCTAACAGTAGGTGACCCTACAAAACTCGGTGTGTATGATACTTTCGCTACGAGGCATGGAAGAGCGATTTTTAGGAACCACGGATAAGCTGCTGCTACCGTGAAGAACTAGACAATGAACACGGTTCTTTGCTTTGTTTTTCCATTTCAAGGGCCTATGGTACTGAATCTGGATTGAAGGACTTAGAGGAGGGCCAAAGGAAGCGATTCCTCGAGAAGGCTGTAGTTCAAGTCCTTCCACTTCCCACTCCAACCCCACCCTAGGGCAGTCTGAGGGTCACTTTAAGCCTAGATCGACAAGAGACCTCGCAGCTCCTTCAGCAGGCGGATTCCGCCCAGCCAGAACCAGTCCTGAGTCTTTTGGACCCCAAGAAGGTCGTTCACAATCTCCAAGACACCGTGGTTTTGGGTAAACAGTGCAGCACCATTGGGCACAAGACCTAGAACACTGGGGAAAACAAAAAGCCCAATAGGGGTGAGTGATGGCAGGGTGGGGTAGGGACGAGTGGGGATGGGAGGTCCCCAGAAAGGTGCTTTTTCATCATTGACGGTGTAATTGTTTCATTGTTTCCTCACTACGTGACGCAGAGGCTGTACAGCCTGAAACGCACAGTCGCAGCGAGGAAACTGGAGGGGCCTCGGGTTCCTGGCTAAGACCCCCGCAGCCTAAGCTCAAGCCGGGCGGACTCCGGGCGCCCGCACGTGCTGCGGATTCCCCTCCGCTTACCCCGACCCATCCACCTCCTGCAGACTCCCTTTGCCCACCTCCTCTTTCGCTCCTACAGCAGAGGATTCTACGCAAGCCATCGTCGACCGGTCTACAGAATGGGCCAAACTTCTCACAGCTGGGGTCACGTGACCCTCAACCTTCTCTGCTTCGGGTTTTTTTTTTTAACTAATTCCGGCTTTGGGAAGCTTCCCAAAGACGGGTGGGCACTAGTTAGAGCTGAGACATTTTACGAAACTTCCGATCCCAGTAACTGAAAGAAAAAAAAGGAAAGCGGTAGAAGGAGGGAAAGTGGGAAGGTGAGGTAAGAGATACATGGGCGCTATGTTTAAGATCTCCCAACTCGTGGAAAGCAGGAGAGCTCTCGCTTGCTTCTAAGAACTACAAAACATTGGGGGAAGGCACAGAAAAAGCTCTCGCGAACTCTGAGAGCCTTTAAGGAAGAGGCCGACTAGAAGATCCCGCGATGTTATAACTAAACGAACGGGATTTAGCCAGGCAGAAGTAACGGTAGGGATAAGAGGGTTGTTATTGGTGGGGGCAGAGAAGGAAGGCGCGCGACTTACGTACTGACGTAAAGTCGTAGTTGATATATTACGGCCGTGGCCAAGCTGTGTACTTCTCCTCTGAGGTGTGGGTGTTCTAAAACGGTACATTTGCCCTGGGAAACTCCCGAGTTCTCGGTTCCCTTCAGGCATGAGTCATGTGGCGGTGGAAAATACGCCCGGGCTGGATCAGCAGGTAAGTGGAAATATGCATCCCTAGGCGGTTTGCGTGAACCTGTTTCCTGGTTTAACGTGTCTTGTGGCGTAGTACTAACTAGCCATCTTTATTTCCTTTATTTTGATATCTGATTTGTTACGGGTGGGATTGTAGACGTACGGGAAAGAAACTAACAAACCCCCTAGAGGTGTGGTAGCGAACAAGATGAGGCGGTAACAGTACGATCGGTGGTAGCCGTTACTCGAGCCGAGATATTGTATCCCGGCCACGCACAATGGCGGCTTTTGTGTGTGCTGGCGCTTTCGCAAATACGCGCATGTGCGAGCACCGGCTGACTAGCGATCAGAGGGAGGTCCGCGTAAGGGGGCCATGTTTTTATCTGAGTGGTTTGATTTTCACTGGGTGATACTGATTCTGGCTCAAAGGTCCGGTTGGTATGTAACGGGAGAGCTGGTTGTAGCCACGGAATTGGCGGGGGGGGGGGGGGAGCGCAGGGAGAGATGGAGGGAGCAGGACGGAAGGAGAGGCTTTCTTTCAGGGTAATGGCGGCGGTCTCTTTTGTTCGGGCTGCAGGGCAGTGCTGCGGAGTGTTGCACCCTAAGAGAAAGCCCAGGCCTACGAGCCTTGGTCCGGCAACCTTTACAAAGGTCGACGAAACAATTGTTTATTTGGGGGAGTCCTGTCGCCAGAGTGTCGCAGCCCAGTGCTGCGGATGGTGAGGTCGTGTTTCTGGAGTGGAAAGTTTTGTGACGCAGAAGAGCCGGAGAGGGATACTGGGGAAGGGAGGGAGGAATGGCCGCCGTGGGCTTCCCTTGACCGGTGTTTGGAAGTAATGGAAGTTGGACGTCTGCGCGTAAACACTTGGGAGGTTGATAGATCTGGAACTGTCCTTTAATTTAGAGAGTCACTGAATAAATAGCCATTTTAGTCCAGCATTGTGGATTTTTTCTTTGTGGTATTATGTGTTTTACATATTCATAGATTAGTAATTTTGACTTTGGATTGCATCCGGAGAAAAATACTCAGAAGGTGGTTTGGTAGGGCGGATAAACTTACTTTGTTGCGCCTATTTCAATCTAGGTCAAAAAGGCTTGTCCTCTTTAATAAGGAGACTACCTTTTACTTGGAGGTGTTACCAGTGCGAGTGATCTTTGAGAGGTAACAGGTCCGTTTTCCATGGCAGGGGAAATGTTCGTTTTATTACTGCGGTATACCTCCCAGAGAAACTTAAAAGAATCGTTCGTACTCTGAAGTGAACAGTTTGCCTGTCTTCTGTCTTCCACGTTTAACAGAGGGAAATAAATTAGGACATAAACTTTTCACACAAAAAATAGCTGAGGATCTCCTGAATTCTGAAACAAACCTTACTAACAATTGATTCTAAATTTCAATGTTTCGTGTAATATATTTCAGAGATTTGGTGGTTTATCTCTTTAAGGTATCTTCATCTAACAATACGGTTATATTAACTCTTGCAGTCTCCTGAGCCTTGATAATGTAAAGGAGCACAAATTGAAAATTTGAAAACAAGCATAAGCAATCTCATTCGTAACATTTGCTGTGTAAGAGAATTTATTTAAATTTTTGATGAACTGTGGTTTCTGAGTCATTAAAATTTAATAGTAACCATATTAGGCCTGGAAAAGTGGTAATTTAATATCTTTATTGATGGTGCATGTAATTGGTAATATCTTGGACTTCTAGTGTTTGCACATGTTACTGTATAACTTTTTTTTTGCATACACAGCAGCCCACTTTGCTGTGGTGGTTTGTTCTTTTAAAATTTTATTTCGGTTTGAAATAGAATAGAAATAAAATAGAAATAGAATAGAAATTTTATTTCGGTTTGAAAGTAGTTCTGGGTTAATTATTAACAAAACGTGATAAAGTAAAATCTTTTCTCCGTGTTGAAATCTGTCAGTGAGGGCACAAGTAGTAATTGAGATTAAGGAAAGTCTTTAAAAAGCTTTAGATGTTTGTATGTTACTTAGTACCTTTATAACCAAGAACTTTGAGTTTGTCTTCTTTCTAAAATGGAGAAGTAAATAGAGCTTTCAGTGTAGCCAGCATTAAATGGAGTGGTAAAAAGTGGCACAGTACTCACCACCTGGTAGTTGGTGGTGGTGGTGTTGCTTAGGAATTTATCCAAATTAAAAACACTTGGCACAGTCTTTAGGGATAAAGAAACTAATGCATTTTCAAATTGTCCTAACATTTTCCAGGTAGAATGTTTAGGTTTGAAGTGATATCAGTAGTATGAAGTGGGAAACCAGTGGTTTTGGGGGAAAAATGGTTACTAACAAATTAGTTTGGTGATCAAAGAGCATTTTGCTATGGAAGATTGTTACAGGGAAAACCTGTTTGGGATGAATGTGTTTGAAACTTCTTTAATTGCTTATACTATTGGAGTCTGTGTATTGCCTTGTAGACTTTAAAACCATGTGAGGCAGACAGGGCAGCTAGCTAGTAAATGCTACAGGGTAGGACAGGAGTTTAGAACTGATTTGTCTTTTGCAGTGCTATCTGTGCTTGATTCCCCCCCCTTTATTGTTTGTCATCATGTGAGGTGTCAATATCTTTCTTCTAGTTTGCTGGTCTAGACCTGAACTCCTCTGATAATCAGAGTGGAGGAGGAAGTACAGCGAGCAGTAAGTAAAAAAAAAAATTCTTTTACAAGAATTAATAGAGCTTAATAGTCATTGTACTTAACAGTTTTAAAGTAAAAATTTTTTTTACCAAATATATATATAAATATTTTAGTATTTTAACATTTGTATAATAAGAGACCGATTGGTTCTTTTTGAGTGGAAAAACTGTGATCATTTGAAGGAAAGGCAATGTCAGTCACATTTTTATTTTTTTTGCTTTTCCAGATTTTGTGAGAGAGCGCTTTGAGCACAGGTCAGGTGGGAGGGGCAGAGGGAGAAGCAGACCTCCCAGTGAGAGGGAGCCCTCTCAGGACTCAGTCTCAGGACCCCTCTCAAGGCTCAGTCTCAGGACCCTGAGATCATGACCTGAGCTAAAGGCAGGACCCTTAATCATCTGAACCACCCAGGCACCCATAGTCACATTTTTAGATATGTCCAGTATCGATTCTGGTTAAGCATGAAGGAGGTGGGGTTATTCATCCCTCTTGTGAACTGACCAGAACTGTGTTAACCTGATAAGGGCCCCTGTACATTTACGTGTTGTAGCTACTACAACTGTCTCATGATGAACCTGAGACTTCAGAGTAGAATTAGGCTCTACTGTTTCTTGGGTTATAGTTAGAATTTAAAATTCTGCCATATAAAATTGAATAGAAGCTTAGTTTTTGAAAGAATAGTGTTTTTTGATACTTGTTAGAGGTTAATATTTGAACGGAAGGGTTGACCCTCTATTTGGCAGCAGATCTCTGCTTGAACCCATGTTTCCAAGAAAGCAGTGGGTACACTCTGAAGAGCTTTTAAGTATGGTTAATACATTCTAATTCTTGTTTGCTACTATGTGCATATTATAAGGAGTTAATTATTTTATTAAAAAGAATTTAATTATACTAATGGTTTGGGATACTTACTTCAATCCAAAAGTTAGACATTTAGTTAAAATTATGATATTAACACTTCCTTCTACTATGTAGGTTAAATGCTTTTTTATCTTTTTTTTTTTTTTTTTTTTTAATTTAACAGAGACACAGTGGGGGAGGGAGAAGCAGGCTTCCCTCTGATCAGGGAGCCCAATGTAGGGCTCAATCCCAGGACCCTGGGATCATGACCTGAGCCGAAGGCAGACGCCTAACGACTGAGGCACCCAGGCGCCCTGGTTAAATGCTTTTATTTCATAGTCACAGGCTGGCTGTTCACTTAATTTAGGAGATCTATATTTTTTTTTAAGATTATTTATTTATTAGAGAGAGAACACTCACAAGCAGGGGAAGCAGGAGAGGGAGAAGCAGACTCCTCACTGAGCGGGGAGCCCGACATGGGGACTCGATCCCAGGACCCTGAGATCATGACGTGAGCTAAAGGCAGACACTTAACCAACTGAGCCACCCAGGCGCCCCTTAATTTAGGAAATCTTTTTTTTTTTTTTAAGATTTTATTTATTTGTTTGACAGAAGAGACACAGCAAGAGATGGAACACAAGCAGGGGGAGTGGGAGAGGGAGAAGCAGGCTTCCCGTGGAGCCAGGAGCCCGATGCGGGGCTCGATCCCATGACCCTGAGATCATGAACTGAGCTGAAGGCAGACGCTTAATGACTGAGTCACCCAGGCACCCCTAATTTAGGAAATCTTAATACTATCAATTCTTTCCTGGAATCCTTCAGCTTTCATCTGTATGAAAACCACATTCTATGGCTTTATTTTGCCACAGTAGAAACAAAGGTAACTGATACTGGTTAGTTGATTTAGTGCCTATTTTTTTCTTAGTTGGCAGTTTTGTTGTAGCAATGGTCGTATTTGTTGAGAGTTGCAATTAATATAACATTTTGAAATAGCACAGTCTTTTTTTAATGAACTTTGTGCCCATGTGAGGCTTGAAATCAAGTCTCTCAGAGGAAGAGTCATGTGCTCCACTGACTAAGCCGCTAGGCACCACTGAAATGTGTTTGAATTGAGAGTTTTTATTACAGTCTGTTTCCAGATTTGCCAAACTCACACTGTCCACCCCTCCTTTTCTTTCTCTTTTTTTGATGTAGCATAAAATTTGTATTATTTAAGCACTTACCCATTTTTAGATTTTCTTTTAACACTTGTAAAATAATTTTTTTAAAAAAGATTTTATTTGACAGCTAGAGAGAGGGAGCACAAGCAGGGGGAGTGGAAGAGAGAGACACAGGCTTCCCCCAGGGCAGGGAGCCCGATGTGGGGTCGATCCCAGCCCCCTGGGATCATAACCTGAGCCGAAGGCAGACGCTTAACAGCTGAGCCACCCAGGTGCCTCTCCAATTGTAAAATAATTTAGAGAATAGAAGGTTTTAAAGTTTGTTTTCTAGGATCAGTGTTCTTGTTTTGTTTTGTTTTTTAAGATTTTATTTATTTGAGAGAGAGAAGCAGACTCCCCCGCCAAGCCGACCGAGCAACGCAGGCACCCCTAGATCAATGTTTTAATAGATATTCTTCTAAACTGCTGTGTCTTGGAGGATAGGATAGGTTTTTTTTAAATTTATGTTTCTCTTCTAGAAGGGCGCTATATACCTCCTCACTTAAGGAACAGAGAAGCCTCTAAAGGTAGGTGACTGGCAACTTTATGTCCAACTTTTCTGTTTTAAGAAGCTAGGGAAAATGAGGTAACTTTACGAAGTGTATTGTTCACATTTCTTCTGTTTTAACTCTGTAACTTTCGAAAAGTTCATCTGGTTTGTATGATGGATATTTATTTCTTTTGACCAATTTTGAGCCTAGAGTTTCATTACTGTAGTGCTGTGTTTTTTTTATAAATACAACATGATTTCAGTTTGAAAGCCACCTGGGGGAGGGAGCTGTTATGTAAAACTGACTGGAGGGCAGTAAAATCCTCAAATTCTACAACAGTGGACAGTAGTTATTGCTGAATATTTAACAATTGAAGGATTGCAAGCATAGGCATGCTCAGAGGGTTGGAGAGATTGTCTGATTTGTTTTTTGTAGAACTTTTCATGTTGAATGCTTTGTATGAAATGTTACTAAAATACTTTATGACTTTTAGTATTAAGTTTTTAATGTAGAGTAGTAGATGATTAAGGTAGTGTTGGATGATGGTATGAGTGTCAGATACTCACCATCGCAGTGATCTGAAATTTTCAAGAGAAAGAAAAGGTCAGGAAAAGCCAAGAAGAAAGAAGATGGTGAATAAATGAGGTGGGTATTTTGGGGCAGGGGGAATAAACTGTAGCTTGTGTACTGAATGTGTACCTTCATGCATAGTCTGTAGTTTATATGTTTGTATAATACCAAAAGATCACATTTAGCTAATGATAGAATTCTTTTTTCAAACTGCGAATTTATTTTTATTTATTTTTATTTTTTTTAAAGATTTTATTTATTAGAGAGAGAGCATGAGAGGGGGTTGGGTCAGAGGGAGAAGCGGGAGCCCGAGGTGGGACTCAATCCCAGGACTCCAGGATCATGACCTGAGCCGAAGGCAGTTCCTCAACCAACTGAGCCACCCAGGTGCCCTGCGAATTTATTTTTAAAAGATTTTCTTTTTGGGGCACCTGGGTGGCTCAGTTGTTAAGCGTCTGCCTTCAGCTCAGGTCATGGTCCCAGGGTCCTGGGATCGAGTCCCGCTTCGGGCTCCCTGCTCCACGAGAAGCCTGCTTTTCCCTCTGCCACTCTCCCTACTTGTGTTCCCTCTCTCGCTGTGTCTCTCTGTCAAATAAATAAAATCTTTAAAAAAAATTTTTTTTCTTTTTAAGTAAACTCTGCACCCAATATAACCTGGAGATCAAGAGCTGCATGCTCTACCGACTGAGCCACCCACACACCCCCAGATTTTCTTTTATAATGGGTATTCCTCAGAATGTATGTGACTAGAATTGCAAGGGAAGTATAAGTGCTTCAAAGGGAGTGACTGTATGGAAATTAAGGAATGGAAGAGTAAAGGCCATGGTTGAGGGAAAGTAGTCATTAGTTTGTGAAATGCAAAAAAATTAAAGTGTCTCTAACTGGTTGAGTTCTCTCTAGTGGGTTTACTCTGGTCACCGTCCTTTTATCTGTCTGTAGCTGTGCCCATAAAGGTATGTTCATGTGGAATTTAGGCAACAATGGCAGTTTCTTTTTTCCCTGGTATATTTGATTCTCCTTGAGCTTGACAACATATTGTTGAACTCTTAGGATGTGACAATAGTATACGTAAGTATAAAGGACAACAATGGCTACACCAACTGTTTGCATTGTTAGCACTGAAACAGAAAGGAGCTTTGGCAGTACCTCAGTGTGAAATAACTAACTTAATAACAACAAATATATAACTTTGGAGACATTCGATAGAGTGGTTAGAGAAATTTTTTTACATATAAAGTTGGTTAAAATGACTTAGTAGTGGGTTGTTAATTTTCTAAATTTAGAGTTCTTATGGGAGAACCTAATTGCATAATGTGTCTACTGCTTGCATACCTAAATGTTAAGGAATCATTTTAAAGATCCTTGATTGTTTTTTAATACAGGTTCTTTTGTACCTGGGTACTTTTGAGAGTATCTTAAAACCATAGGAGAACAAAGAAGCTCTGTATTGACTATTTCTATTTACTGAATTTCTTTTAAATGTTGTTAGACTAAGTCAGATTGTTTATGTATTAAAGATAATTCAGCTGGTTTGTTATATTTATAGCTGTTAAGTTGCTACCAAGTTGCTTTCTCCCAAGTTCTTTTAAATAAGTCTCTTGTTAATCATACCACTTACTACACAGAGCCCATATAAGCATAAATCAGTGACTGCAATTTGGAGCTTCATCTTCATGAATTTTCAAGTTCTCTGTCCTCAGGCATTTGACATATTTCTTCTTCTTGGTAATTAACCTCTTCTCTAGGTAACTGATTCTACCCTGAGGTAACCTTTTGAATTTAAAAATTTGTGTTTTATATGCTGTATGGTGCATACCTTAAATTTATCTACTTCAGCAACAACTGTCATTCCTGAGATTTATTTTTAGAATGGGGCATAACTAAAAGGCTAAACTTAGAGCTTCCCTTACTACTGCCTTTGAGGTTAAAACTTTGGAAGAGGCACTTGGGATCCCTCTGAGAGCAGTTATACCTTTAAAAGGGCAATTTGCCACAATCTTATTAAAATAATTTTATTGGAATAGATTCCTGTTTTACTCCTTTTAATATGTAGTGAACATTGACATGGGAAAGAAGTGCTTGTGAAACCAATTCTCTAAATCTTGGTTCTCTTCTCCAATATTTGATAAAAGAAATTCCATTGACCCTTGGTTCCGGAAGGATAAAAGGGAAGCTATATCAGAGCTTATTTGGAAATACAGGAATCCTGTAAAAGTATTGTCAAATTTTTTTTTTTTAACTCTTTTTGAAAGGCTTCTATGATAAAGACAGTTCAGGGTGGAGTTGTAGTAAAGATAAGGATGTCTACAGCAGTTTTGGATCCCGAGATTCAAGAGGAAAGCCCAGTTACTTCAGCGATCGTGGAAGTGGACCAAGAGGAAGGTAAATTATTAGCTTGGAAATGTGTTTACAGTAGCAATTTAGGAATCAACTTAGTTTGATGTTATCTCTTTGTACTTCTTGATTTTTTTTTTTAAAGATTTTGTTTATTTGAGAGAGTGCACACAAGCAGGGGGAGTGGCAGAGGGAGAGGGAGAAGCAGGCTCCCTGAGATCATGACCTGACCCAAAATAGTCAGCCACGCAGATGTCCCTGGGTTATCAGCTTTAAAATGAAAATACGAAGTACATACTGGATAGAAATGTTACAAAACTTGATTCTTAGCATTACGAGACCTGATGAAGCTGTATAATTTTATATAAGATAAAAATGGATGTGGATTTTTTTTTAAAGATTTTTTTTTATTTATTTATTCATGAGAGACCGGGGGGGGGTGGGCAGAGGGAGAAGCAGGCTCCCAAGGAGCAGGGAGCCTGATGCGGGACTCGATCCCAGGATCCTGGGATCATGACCTGAGCCGAAGGCAGACGCTTAACCATCTGAGCCACCCAGGCGCCCGGATGTGGATTTTTTTTAAAAATTGGAGATGTATAGGGCCTCATAA